>NC_142945.1:33870856-34013356 GCF_046866305.1 Octopus bimaculoides | reverse complement strand
AATACTGGGATTAGGAAATTAATTCAGTCTCTAAAGGAACATAATAAACAATTTGGTTTGGAATGGAATATTCAATCTAGATCATTTCCATATGATAAGGGTAAATCCTTTTGTCCATTCTGTACTGAAGAACAGTATCTCATTCTGTTCTCGGAGAATTCTCTTGTAAACTCATTTACAGAATGTGCTTATCGTTGCAAACATTGGTAAAAACATACCTTTAGTTCCTAAATGCAATTGCTACCAATCCATATAATTTTACTTTTGACTGTCTTCTTACATTTCATTTCCACTACATATATCTATTTACACGCCTTTAAGCTTTATTTCTACTCAGCTATCACACTATATTTCTCCACTCTTAATTTTCTGTTAATTTCTTTCTTTCTCCTCCTTTTCTTTCTCTAAATTACCTTTGACGTTAAATTTATTAATGTTTTTTTTTTAAATAACTTTCCAGCAGCATTCCCTTCATCATATACACGGTAATCACATTCAGATAAAATGGCGTATTGATGTGCTTTGTTTCTCTTTTTTCCTCGGCGAGATGATTACATTGTTTTACATCATTTTATTCCCTCAGGAATAATACCAATGTTTTCTTTGAAACATATGTTGGAAGTATAAAGATTTGAATAATGTCTGTGTTTAACTCCATTTCTTAATTTATCTATACATCTACTTACGGGAAAGTAGAGAAGAATTCCTAAGATCCACCACTACATGCAATTTAAAAAAAAACCTGAGATAAGGTAAGATAAGTATACATGCATTCTCTATATCTAAATTAACAAAAGCTCCAAAAAAAGGAAAAAAGTCATTATTTATCGCCCCTCCCTTTCTGTATATATATATATATATATATATATATATATATATATATATATAGAGAGAGAGAGAGAGAGAGAGAGTTATTAATATTTCTAAGTCTCTCTAAAGGAGACTACGGCAGCGGTACTGGAAATTAATAGTTATCGCCAAGCCAACATGGCAGTCCCAAAATTAGGACGAAAGCTGCCGTGAATTAGCTCCAAGAAGCCATCGCCTCTAGCTAGCTATGTGACACACGAAACCTGTGTCCTTTATAACCTTCGAACAGGGGAGGTCAGCAGTGTCCCCCTGCTGGTTTGGCATCTGCAGACTAGTTTCAGGGTGTTGCCCCTTGTCAATGCAGAGCAGCCAAGCCTTAATATATATATAGGTGTAGGAGTGGTTGTGTGGTAAGTAGCTTGCTTATGAACCACATGGTTCTGGGTTCAGTCCCACTGCATGGCACCTTGGGCAAGTGTCTTCTACTATAGCCTCGAGCCGACCAAAGCCTTGTGAGTGGATTTGGTAGAAGCCCGTCGTATATATGTACATATATATATATATATATATATATATATATATATATATATATATATATATATATATATATATATGTGTGTGTGTGTGTGTGTGTGAGTGTGTGTGTGTGTGTGTATGTTTGTGTGTCTATGTTTGTCTCCCAACATCGCTTGACAACCAATGTTGGTGTGTTTATGTCCCCGTAACTTAGCAGTTCGGCAATAGAGACCGATAGAATAAGTACTAGGTTTACAAAGAATAAGTCCTAGGGTTGATTTGCTCGACTAAAGTCGGTGCTCCAGATTGGCCACAGTCAAATAACTGAAACAAGTAAAAGAGTAAAGAGCATATATATATATAGTGAGAATTTACAAACAGATGTATTAGTTTAATGCTCGGGAAGTGAGAAAGTCTTTTATGATTCGAGCCTACGCTCTTCGACAGAAAGGAACACAGAAATAAACAGGGAGAGGAAATGAAAAGGTTTAGTGGCTAGCGATCTATCATGGTGAATGCCAGAAACATTAATCATAGAACAAACATCAAATTTGAGTCAACGACTTTATATATAACACCATACCTCAAACATTTGATCACATATAAATATTACCATGGTTCTTAAACATATAAAAAAATGCATAAAACTATACATATACATAAAAACACAGAAGGTAAAAATATATATGCGAATAAAATACAATATATACAGAAGCCTATCAAAAGATAAATATAAATGACTAAAAATTCATAAAAATTCTAAAGCGTGTCATGCTACTAAAAAAGAAACTAAATAAACTAAGATAAAATAAAATATCAATTGACTAAAAATATTTTTAAAAAGTTTTTTTACTCCCCTCACACAAGAATGTTTCCAAAAGTTCAATTCTTAAAACCATGGTAGGTTAGAGTCCATTAGCTAAAAGAGTTTCACGATATCAATTCAAACACACCTATGGCCTTTTTGGAAGCTCATTACCATGGTTCGATTACATTTAAAGTAGCTGAGTTCGGGTTCAATTCATCTATAGCCCTTATTACATCGTCTTCTTTTATATTGGTGTAATCAATCATCACTGCTTCTGTTTTTATATCTGTACTAGTAAAAATGTCAGCTGGATAGCTGACTTGCAATTGTCCTAGGGGTGGAGTGAAAACACTTTTGAATTGCTCATTTAGTATTTCACTTATTCACATCCAGTTTCCTGTGAGTGAATCATCTTTTATGAAGAGTGGCCCTAACCTGCAGTGCACTGAGCCTTTTTTCTTTCGCAAACTTGTAGAAGGCTCTGGGGTTAGATTTTATATTGTCTATATCCAAGGCTCCTTTGTTTTCTCTTTCTTTATCATGGGAGAGTTGCATATTTTTTTTGGCCTCCAGTAGTATTTTCAGGTGGGATTTTTCACTGCTTTCAATTTGTTTGTTTAGGCGATCTGAAACTTTTGTATGCAGTCTCATAAAAAGTTTCCTCTCCCTGGGGATTTTGTTCTTGTGTACAGTGGTCTTTCTCTCCAGGACACATTTGTAGCATATGGCTTGCATTACAGCCATGAATTGTTGAAGTTTCATGTCGATGTCCAGTGAGGAGAGACATTTAGGCCAGTTTTGTTTGAGGATTTCTTTCTCAATTTGTTTCCAGTTTGCCTTATGGAAGTTCAAGCAGGAAAAATTTTGAGAGTTTCTTGTAGGCTGCATGTCCATGGTTTCTTTTGGTCTGTAAATGGTCAGCTCTACCATGTTGTGATCCAAGAGTAGCATCAGTGTCACTTTTACATTATGGTTGAGATCCATATTATTTGTGAAGCAGAGATTCAGTATGTTACCTGCCCTGGTTGGTTGGAGTACTATTTGTTCTATGTACAAAGTGTTAGCGAGGTTCAGGAGGGACTTCACCTGTTCTTGTTTGCATTGTGCCATTCCTAGGAGAGAAAGGCCTTCAGGCCATCTGACATTGGGCAGATTGAAGTCTCCCATAAGAAGTACACTTATGTGTCGTTCTAATCTAACTAAAACTTCTTTTATTTTTGTAAGGCGGTCTTCAAACTTGTCTGCATGATTCGGAGCATCTGGAGGGTGATATGTAGTACATATAATTACATCGAGTTGTCTTATATGTACAATTAGTGTTACATACTGAATTTGAGTGTGACAAAAGGACCTGGGGTGTGAGGTCTTCATGAATGTGCATAGCAACTCCATCATGACTCCTTTCTTTCCTGTCAGTCCGTAATACAACATACTGTGGTATGTGTATTTCTGCATTTGCAATATCTGGTTTCAGGTGTGTTTCCGTAAGTACTATGCAAAAGGCTTGATTCCATGCAACAAGGTTTCTCAGGAAAGGAATTTTTGTCCTGTTACTAAGTGCTAACAGTCCTCTGATGTTCAGTAAGAGCACCGATGTCATATCTGTGTTGTTATCGATGGTGTCCACTTTGGGTACATTTGCTGTGTTGGTCTTGTGTATTGGGGATAGTCCCATCTGTGAGATTGATGTAGCCAGGTCAATTGTTGTGCAATCTTTTGTGCCATGCACAGAAAAGATATTTGTTCAGCAGCTGCCCTTTCAACAACATGTTGATAGGACTGGTTTGTAGCGCTTACTACATCTGGATATTTTCATTTTGGGACAGGTGGTATGTGGTCCTTTCCTACTGGCAGGTGGTTTCCACCCTGTTTCATGTTGGTCCGGCAGGGTCTTAGGTGTGCAAAACGGTAGCTTGCACCTCCATCTCCATGCCAGCAGATACCTTTCAAGTGGAATTTATACATTCGTGTGTGCTGACTCTTTTTATCCTTTTTGTTGTATGGGCAGTCAGATTTGCTTCTTTCTTTGGCTGATTCATCTTGTATTTTAGCTCCTTTTATCCAGATAGATAAGTCTTAAGGATGGGATAATACCAATGATATCTTCGAAACATGTGTCGGAAAAGAATTTGAATAACACCTGCGTTTAACTCCATTTATTTATTTTTTATTTATTTATTTATTTTTTTTTTTTTATTTATTTTTTTTTTTTATTTTTTTTTTTTTTAAGTTTCAGCTTAGAGCTGCGGCCATGCTGATGCACCACCGTGGATATATATATATAATGTTGAGAGACAAAAGTAGGTTACTAAAATATACTCAGTTGCAAAATTATTATGCGCACAAAATCATGTTCTAAAAATATATAAATAATATATATATAACTATATAAATACGCTTGTTCTAAATATATATATATATAATACATATATATAAATATGTAAATACGCTTAAAAATATATCAAAAATATATTTAAAATATATAGATATAAATATATAAATATGCTAAGAATATATTAAGTACATGCAATATATAGTCCTACTTACAATAAAAACAGTATTAAAATCCTATACACAGAATGGGTGGATTGCAGAGAATATTGTAAATCCATATAGATGTTTATAGTTCGTTAAAATCTGATGGCACTTTCTGGGAGCATAGTGATGCAAAGATGTAATAGAATTTAAGTTCCATTAATCTAATATCACTGCCTCCTTCTTCGGGGAATTTTCCAACTGGTAAGGCTACATTTGTCATGCACTATGGTGGAATTCGATGCTGACAACCTTTATAAAGAGATATACTTATTATTATGGTGGGTGGGTGTTAGGTATATAACTTTTTCTCATTTTTTAATTATACAATAGTAGGATGGGAAAATATACAATTATTAAGATCAAGCTATTAATAATGTTAGAGGTGGAAGGTTGGAGGAGATGACATAAACCAAGTTTTTACATTTCAGATTTAATGGAATAATTTATTGTGTAGGTATGAAAAGTTAATCAAATATCTAAAGGTCAAATAATACCTGTCTACAGGAGAAGATGACATCAGTAAACCTATTTAGCATTGAAGAATTGTGCATACACAGAATAGTTAAGGATTCCCTAATACAAAGGTTATATCTACATGTATATGAATTGTAAGAGGGTGCTTCCGTTACAATTGCCCAAGATAATTTATACTGAATATTTTGCATTTTGAGACTATGGATATACTTAGCTAACGAAGTAGAAAATCTGGTTTTAGGATTAGTAAAAGAATGAATATGTGCACGATATCTACGCTTAAAATCTGCTGTGCTCCCAACATATATCATTGTTTGGTGGTTTCAGGTTGTCAACAGTGCATTTGTATATCATCTTTTTGTGTAAGCAAAATCCTTCAAGTGAACTTAAATTGGATGTACAACAATTGCAGGAATTTTTGTTTGTATGATAGTTAGAGTCTCACCTTAGTGAGGTTAGTCTAGGCTGATATGTCGCCGGAAAGGGTGGGTCTAAGTTGGAGTTTATGTGGACTTGATGACTCCGTTGGAACTGGTATTCATTATTTAGTAATCTAGGTTGTGAGATACTGTTATCCTTTTAGAATTACTTAGCGTAGGAGAGTTGCTAGTGGTTGTTTTACTATTATTGTCAGGATACATTCAGGATGCTGTATAAGGATTTATATTATATGTTCAATCAACTTGCCTCTGAGTTTGCAAATATTGATAGCAGTTATGATAGATCCGAGGTTAAGTGTGGTAGAGTAAGATATTTTTATTGAAGATTTATTGAAAATAGAATACTTGAGCTGTAGCAGAAAGATTTTAAAGTATAAAAAAAGTTTTGGTAGGGATCTGACCTTAAGGGAGAAGGGTGGAGTGAACCATAAGATTTCACGTTTCCTGAAGGTAGGTTTTTTACCGTTGTGTTTATAGTGGGCTGATTAATAGGCGGGGATTTAGAGCTACCATTGGACTGAGGATGTCAATGGTGCCGGTGTCTGCAATTTGAGAGCAGTCTTCTTGCAGTGTTGTTTAACTGGTAAGGAGAGGGGGTCATAGTCATATAACCATAGTCATATAACCTGGGAAGAGGTGTGCTGTTTTATTCTTGAAGATACTATTGTGCATGTAGCAGATTTTATCCAAGAAGTAGCTTATTTTGAGGCCCTGGTTGTAGTAACCTGCATGGGCATTGAAAATATCTTCATTGGCTGAATGATCCAATATTCTAATTGAGATACATGTAATTATACTATTTGAGGGGGATTTTTTTTAGCAGTCTATCTTTTGTCTTATATATAGAGAAAATTTCATCACTTGAAAATAAATTATATATATATATATATATATATATATATATATATATATATATATATATATATATATATATATGGGAGAATGTATGAAAAAACAACAACAGACGAGGACAGGTGGTGCAAATAACAAAAGGATGTATTAGTATGATGCTCGGGAATACGGAAAGTCTTTGACGTTTCGAGCTACGCTCTTCAACAGAAGGAATACGGAGACAAGGAGAAAAACACGGAGAAAAGAAATTGATATATATATACATACATATATGTACATAATATCTATATATAATATGTATATATATGTACATGGTGCATAAGATATTTGAAGTCAGATTTATGTTCATAAAAAAAAAACAGATATATAATAACAGATAATAACTTTATTTATCAAAACATGCTATGAGGATAAAAATAAACCTTTTTTATAATGTTATTCAATAAAGCCACCTTCAGCTTCAGCAAACTGCTTCTATATGAAATCTAAATCATCTACATGTTCGAATCAAGTGATCCTGGTTCAGGCATGTTCATTGACATCCCTCTCAACAACGCTCCATGTCTAATAGTACAATGGATTGAGATCAGGGGAATTAGGAGGCCAAATGTTAGGGGTTATGTGATCGTGAAAATTTTCAACCATCTATTCCTGTGTTACTAGATCCATGTGAGATAGTGCAGAGTCTTACTGAAACACATATGGCCTTCCATTGTATACACTGTCTATGCAGGGCTTAACAATTATTTCCAGGACCACAATGTAGGCGGCAGAGTTAACTCTAAGGCCTTGTGGAAAGAGGCATGACATGTCCTTCGTTGCTGACAACCCCTAAAACCATGACAGTTGCAAGAAATTTTGTATGCATAACACTTGGAACTTCAGAAGGGACTGCACATAACCATCTTCTCATTTCTTCTGTTAAATTTTTGATCTTGGGCAAAGTCTTTCTCGTTTGAGAAAAACCAAATCAAATCTTCTGCTGGATTTTTC
The DNA here is from genome assembly GCF_046866305.1 of Octopus bimaculoides. Taxonomy (NCBI): domain Eukaryota; kingdom Metazoa; phylum Mollusca; class Cephalopoda; order Octopoda; family Octopodidae; genus Octopus; species Octopus bimaculoides. The sequence goes on along the minus strand of NC_142945.1, from coordinate 34,005,925 downwards.
AGTTTGTTTACGAGGCTTTTAGATCTGACGCAGTGGTTTTCTTTTGCTTTTTCTGACAAATTGACCTTTCCTCACCATATAAGACAACATTTCTAACACATGGAGATCTTTTGCAATTGACCTCATGGACTTTCTGGGATCGTAATCAATGGTCTGTTGAACTTGCTTAATTCAGGTGTCCTGATGATTGCTGAGCATTTAGAATGCTTTTTATGTTTTAATACTGGTGATATGTTTCCATCTTCATTCTCTAGCTCCTTACAAATGTTGTAGATGAAAGATCTGGCAACTTTTAAAAATCTAAATATTTCTAAATCACTATGCTCAGCCTTTATAACCACAATAACAGCATGCTGCTTCATTTATTGAGTAAGCTGAAGGTCTGCCATTATTATTTTCTGAAACAATGATTATACAGAGTTAGCAAAAAATGCAGCCATGACCCAAAAAATGTATGTCCCCAAATACCTTATGCACCCTGTTTATAATATGTATATATCGATGTGTATATATATATATTTATTTATATATATAAGATTAAAAAATTCCACAAAAGCTCGACAAAGGAATGTATGGAGAAAATCACACACATGACAATGACATGCTCTTCCCTCATCAGTTATCATCGAAATATAACAATTTCACACCTTTAATCATAAGATTGTTCACTTTGGTATCATCAACAGCAAAAGCCTGTTCCAAACAAATGAGCAAACATGGAGGATGGTGATAAAAATAAATGATAAATGACAGCAGAATAAGACAAGACATAACAGGAAACAACACATACAAATAAAGGCCTTATTGCTATGAGACAACATTGAGACAAGATGTGTATAAGTAGCACTAATGGGAAATGATGTCTTATAGAACTTGAAAAAGAGAGTAGAGAGATAGAAATTTAGAAAGAAAGATGGATGAAAAACGAGGGAGAGGAAAAGAGAGAGAAAGAGAGATGATGCACCAAATATTGGGTGGGATACCAGTGATTGGGAACAAAAAGGAGGGTGTACGGTGTTACATCAAATAATAAGATTGTAAACTTACATAGGACAAGACAGATAGATAGATAGATAGACACATACATACACACATATTTATAAACGTATATATATCTACACGTATATGCATATATACATACATTTATATACATATATACACACACAAGACAGATACATGAGCGCACACTTAAACATCCACACATTTGTTTAGATAGACACAAACCTGTAAAGTGTGTGTCTATCTAAACATGTATGTAAATGTTTGAATGGCAAATGAGAAAACAAAAAACACTAAAGCCAAAATGAAATATGTGACTGAATATCACGAAGCTGTGGAATTTTAGTGCTATAGACAAGGAGTATTGAATGACTGTGATGTCAATATAAAACATTGCTATCCTGCTCTTCATTCTGGTCATATAGTCGATAACATTCCTTTGATGATATTCTCTTCGATTATCATACATTAACGAATTAATAACAATCATCACCAGCACCCTCATTAAAGGTTTGATTATTGAACAGAACCACACTAAATGTCTTGAACATAATAGCCATAGCATACTGCATTTAATGAAGAAAATAAGAATTTTCAAAAACGGAATATTGATAAATAAATAAAAAGAATATGTTTGTGAATGAATAAACTATCTTCTTTAAAACTTCTTGATTCCAATTAAAATTCAGATCCAAAGCCTTGACTGCTTTGCCAAAAGATAATTCAGTCAGAGTACAGCTGTTTACTATAAAAGGACTATAATTTAGTTAATGAGAAACAACTGATTAAAGCCATTAAATATGAAGAATAGCAGCAGCAACAGCAATAACGTAGGTAGCACAGTTGTTAGATATGAGACTATTAGCCGAGAAGCCACTGCTTTGAGTCAACTGTTTGACAGAATTTTTATTTTTCATATTTTTCTTTGAGAAAAAGGCAGTCAAATCTTCCTTCAATAACGCCCTACCATCTTAAAAATGGATGGACACATTGGACTATGACATCAACATAAAAATATGATGGAATAATCACTTTTTGAATGTCTTTAGTCTTTGATTGTATCTGTTTCATAAGAGCTGATTGTAGATAAGCAACAGCAATGATTGCAATAACCTTAAATAAATAATGTTTTCAGGGATATTAATAGTTATCGCCAAGCCAACATGGCAGTCCTAAAAATAAGACGAATGCTGCCATTGATTAGCTCCAAGAGGCCATCGCCTCTAGCTAGCTATGTGACACATGAATCTGTGTCCATTATAACCTTCGAACAGGGAAGGTCAGCTGCTTCCCCTTGCTGGTCTGGCATCTACAGACTAGTTTCGAGGTATTGCCTCTTATCAATGTAGAACAGCCGAACCCAGCAAAGGGATGATATTCGAAAAATGTTAATTTTTGACGTAAACATATAGCTAATTTTTATTCAGGAGAAATGGTCCCAACATATTACAGACATTACTTATTTTAGTCGATGCTGAAGCTGATTCATTGGAATTCTCAACTCTCTTTACCAACTCATCTTAACCCCTAACACAAATCTCAGATTATTTCTCAGTTACCCTAAACACCATTGATCTATTTCTCACCTCCAATTCTAAACTAACCCAACTACAATTGTCTCTGAATCTATTCAGTCACCTGACGTCTGTTTCATTGCAACTATTCCCCATATATTCACAGACAACACAACAACCCTATGCCCTACACTCTATAGCAGTGTCTGCAAAACATTTTTTACCTTACGACACAGTGGGTGAGGAGAATTTATTTTGCAGCACACCAAACAAAAATCTTAACAAAATTGAATATACTTTATTAGTATGAATAAAAATAAATAGATTCTTATTATAGTAACAATAAAATAACATTGTTTTATAAACACATAATACATATAGGTAATATGATACAATAATAAAGTGAAGAGGATGCAACTGATTTTGAGAAGGAATTTTGTCAAAACGTGGGTCTAAACTAAATAAATATGTGTAACTCCTCATCTACCATCTGTAATTGTTCCCATTCTTTTACTTCATTTCCATAATTGCAGAGATACCTAATTCACAAAGATACGATGGTCCAAAAGGCAATAGAGATTTAATGGTTGTAATAGCTAATCGAAGATAGTGGTTCCAAAGCGAAATCCAAAATTCTGACAATTCTAGCACAGAAAATGAGGCTTTGTGCATAGGATAATTTTTTGAGTTTATCAAATTTTCTTCTGTTAATTAAAATGGCAGGTCGAATCTTGTAAAAGGATTGATGACCCACTCATATATTTGATAAGCAAATGATGAAAAATACTTAGAAAATGACAGAGAGTTTTTCTACTGTCTTCTGCACTTCTGACAAAATTTTCAATTTGTTTGGAAAAGTCTCTACGCCTGGAAAGCAATCAAGCTGTGAGTTTTTAACTTTCCTGAGCCACAGTTCTAACTTGCTGGTGAAAAACTTTAATTTGCCTGTAATTGTAATAATATTTTCGTTCACTTTTTGCAGAGACAAATTTGAAACGTTCAACTTTTCAAAAAGATCCAGCCACCAATTATCATTGTTAATAAATCGAGAGAGCACTTTTCCTTTTGATAGCCAACACACTTCTGTATGAAGCAGTATACACTTAAAATCAGAATCCATAGTTTCACATAGGGCTGCAAAAACTCTGCGCAATAGGGAATGCGACTTTATGTAATTCACCACTTTAACAATGTTGTCCATCCACTTCAGGAGACCATCAGGTAGAGATTTTGACACCAAAACTTCATGGTGAATCATGCAATGTACAATTTTAACTTGTGAAATTTTTGTAATGCAAGAGCCACAAAGCTTTTTCTTTGACTCTGCATGGATGGAGCACCATTAGTGCAAACGTTAATACAAGTTTGCCACTGCATCCCTCTCAATATGACGTTTTGGTTTACCAGGTCAAAGACATCTACTCCTGTCGTTCTTTCCTTCAATTCACAACAAAAGAAAAACAAACTTATGATTTTACCAGCTCTGATGATTCGCAGAAATGAAATTAGTTGAGCTTTGTAGCTGATGTCTACTTTCATTGATTTGTAAGGTCCACAAGTTTTCGAGTTCATTTCTTGCTTCAGTGAAATGGTTGCAGAACTGATCATCAATGTCTTGCAAAATGTCTTGAATTTTATGTGCAGTCTTGTGAGCAAACAAAGGAATGGTCTTAATTTGTTTGACAGTTTTATCAATAATCATTGTGCCAATGGCGATCTCCAAGGCTGGTAAATAATGTTTTCGGCATCAGAATGTGGTTTTTTTCCTTCTTCACTAAAAGCTGGGCAATCTTGTAACTAGCGATTTGAGCTTTCTCAGGAATTGAGTGAAATTTTTTCATCCTTTTTGATTGAATTTTTAAATCATTTTTTAGCATCTCAAAGTATTCTTTTGGTTTGTCCTTTTGTTGCAGACGATTTCTTATTAACTGACGCTGAAATTTACTGGGAACCATCGCTTCATTTGAGAATGTTGTTAAACAAATCATACGAAAAGGAACCGAGTTGTTTTTTTTTTCCAATAATATGAAACCATATTGGATGTAATTTTCATTATATTTTCGTTTTGAAGCGGTGAACTTTTTATTCTGGTGTTCATCTTGTTTGCTATGATTCTCTTTCTCATTTTTCTGAGGTCTCAATAAAAATTTGTCCATGTTTAAATCTAAAACTAAAAATTGACTAAAATTAATATAAAATAATTTGTGTAAATTATAAATAAATCAAAAATTAGAAACTACTAGAACTACTGAGCAATTTACTTACAGACAATCCCAGTTTAAATGCAGAAATGTAATATATTGTAGCAAAACTGCTGTCTGGCATGTAACGTAATTAATTCATATTTACCGTATTTTACAATTTATATAATTAATTCATATTTGAATTAATTATATAATTAATTCAATTATATAATTAATTAATATAATTATATGATTATATTATATAATTATATATATATTATATATATATAATTGTATATATATAATATATAGATCACATCAACAAAAGGCCACTTGACAGATGAAATCAAACATGCTTCAGCCTTAAGTCCACAGGCATGTTGTTACCCTCTCTGCCCTTTCACCTGCTACTATAATGGCCTCTGACCTTGGAACTGGTTGGGCATATGCCACCTCCACCTAGGCATCCCCATTCCACTGATCACTCCTCGTTTCATCACCTTTATTGTGTCTAAACCTTCCTTGGAGTGTGAGTGTAGTTTTGAGTGAAGGTACTGTCAAAATTATCACCATGTTTGGCTTTAGAAAAATAGATTTCTTCTAATCTCAGGATTTGCTGTTCACCCAAATTTTTGCTCTCAGAATAGAGTCTTGTCCAGATCAGTAGTGAGGCATACACCATTGCCTCACACACCCATGGTAATACATTATAAAATATAAGAGATAATGGGAAGGAATACAAAATTTGAAAAAAAGTAAAACAAGTTTATGCTGGTATAGAGAAAGGTGGGAAATTTTAATCATATTTGCTTTCAAATGGTTAACAAAGAAATGGCTAATCTGTATATTAATAAGATGATAATAAAGCAAAAACTAACTGCACTGCGGAGTATTATCTGTGTAAAACTGATAGGATAACACACTAAGCAGTAAAATAGACATTTGTAGATACTTTGGCAAATAAATTATACAAAACTAAGCTAGAGAAGTTTAGAGGAGTAACAGCATGAAAATGAGACTAAAAGGAGTGAATTTATTGATGGTACTAATTGAACTTAAAAGATGAGTAACAGCAAATTTAATATTCTTGCTGGTCAGTAGAAAAATGATTGATTCAACTTTGTTAATATGAACAAAAAAAAATGCAAAAATTACTCAATATAAAAGAGAGAACAAACAAAGTAGAAAATTAAGGAAGATATTATGCATGATACATATCCACAAAACCTTTGCAATGACAAATTAGTGAGACTGCAGGAATACTTCAAGAAAGATGACTTCTGCAAAAGTAAAATCACAAAAACACAGAACAAACTGAGTGTGTATATAGTCAGGGCCCCCTGTCTAGATTAAATATTGTGGGTGCAAACAAAGCTGTTGGGAGATCATAGCAATGCTGGAGATTGCCCCTGTCTGGTACTATTACTGGCTTCACTGTTACCTATGTGCTATTTTATGTATTTCTGTAGAAAACTGTAACAAAGGAAAAGAGATTGTTTGGTCACAAATAGTAAGGTGTACTGAATCAAACATTTAACTTACTATAGGCTAATATCTGACCTACCATGCTCACTTATATAAAATCATGACTAAAAAACTTTGTTTAACAGGAATACTGGTATGAAAATAATAACTAAATATAATAATAAAAAATATATCATTTCTGCAAAAATTACTTAACTGCTTTTGAAATAAGCTAATAGAGTGATTTTTGTTACGATAAAAGGACTAATGTTTAAGAGAACAAATCTAATGAAATTCCTTTTGCATTTCACAGAGCTATAACTGAAAGCATATCAATCAATATTTATCATGATGAGAGTACTACAGTGGGTGGAGACAGTATAGCAACATCAATCAATATTTATTGTGGTGTAGTTAATATCAAAGTTATGTAATACAGAAATTCTACTTTGTGGTGACAATATCAAGGCTTTTATTAATCTCTATCAATAAAAATATAATTTCTGCCTTAGAAGCTAGAGAAATTGCATCCACCTTTTTGTTGTTGTGGTTGTTGTTCTTGAATAAGCCTCATAAATTCTATACAATAAATCTATGGTAAAAGAATCTATAGGGAAATAATCATCTGATTGACATTTTAAGCTTTCTCCCACCTGTTTCTATTGTAGGGAATACTACCTAATAATATACACCAGGAATACAAGTAGCAATACATAACATTAAAAAAAATCAGTAAAATCTGTTGAAAGATATTACATAATTTTATTGAGCAACTGTTTAAAAGAAAATGTTGTTCAATAGAATATATAAATCCTTTTAACTTTTCACAAATCAAGAGTAACAAGCTTCATCAATTTTACCTACAAAACTGCCAAAACTACAAAATCTCAAACTGTTCACCTAGGATACCATTTTTCATTAAAAATATTTTCATGGCTTTCCTAGCATGTATTACAGTGCCATTGTAATAATAATGACGATGATGATGATAATCAGAAGACTTTCTTGATTGTCCACAAGGTTCCAGTCACATATTACACAATGTATTATATAAGAAAGTTACAAAATATATGGGAATGTGCATTTACATACATCTACACACACATATGTGCATGTGCACATACACATACACACACACACACACACACACACACACACACACATGCACACACATATACTAATCAATAGGGTAAAGTAAAAAAGATAATACAGTATTGACGCAGGTTGAAAATTTAGTAATCAGAACATTTAAGAGTTACCCACCTACAAGGCACTAAGGAGGCACCACCTAGGTAGAATAAGGGCACCATATGACTTCAGGCACATTCTGCTCCCCTAAATATTTGCAAACTTGGTTCTCCCAATCTTCGCTCTTTGGGTGCATCTTTTGAGTGGCTCTCTTTAGCTGTTGGTTTGGATTTCAGAAATTTATCATTTGACAATGGTTGTCCTCTTCGTTCATTTCTTATTAATTATCACAGTGTTTCCCAGTCATTTAACAGTCTCGTCAGGTTTTTACTTCTGGTTAAATAACATGCAACTCAGACACTCTTCATTTTCCCAGAGTGGACAAACACTCTTCATTTTCAAAATTTTGCAGGTTATATTCAGTTGTAACTGCTGTAACTAACACCTTCCCCGACTAAAAATTTTGTGGTCATTTTGGTTTACAAATAAATAATGTGTGTGATGAGAGCTTGTTTTGCTTTTTTCTTCTCTTTACAGAATTTTACAGTGATTTAACATGCTTTCATTAAGGAGAGTATTTTGAAGTATCCAGGCAGTACCCAACTGTCCACTGTTTGTTGTAATAACTGAATACTTTCATTTCTTCATAATTACATTTTCTAGAAAAATACTTTCACATTTGACAATATAAACACTTTTTACTTGGTGGGGTATTCCAATTTCTTATCATTTATTAATCATTTTATATTTCAACAATTTTCTATTAAATTCTTAAGTGGTATTTTGCCCGTCGCTACATTCTGGGTTCAAATTTGGCTAAGGTTGACTTTGCCTTTCATCCTATCAAGATCGATAAATCAAGTACCAGTGAGACACTGGAGTCGATGTAATCGACTTGTTCCCTCCACAACAATTTCAGGCCTTGTGCCTTTAGTAGAAAGGATTATTATCAAATTCTTACTTTACAGAACTACACTTCTAGTTCAACAAAACTTTTCTCTTCTAAATAAGTTTTCAGGAAAAAAGCTGTTTTCCTGGATGAATAAAAGTGAGAGTTTTTACTTTTTTTTTAATCTGAAGAATAAATGGATCTAATCTCTTGAGATAATTGTTCAAATATATTATTAGGAAAGGAAAATTTTTGCACAATAAATTTTATTCTCATTTCACTTTGAAATAACATACACTATGGAACAAAATCAGACACAAAGCATGAAAATATGAAAAACAATTGATAAACAATGTACAAGAACAAAAAACAAAAGAAAAATTTAAGATAAAAATCAGTGGACAATAGCCAATATGGCTATATACAAACATGTATGGATATCTAATGTGTCAAATAGAAAGTCAACAGATATAAAGAGAAAACATGACCAGTGTATATCAAGCTGGTTATTTGCAATAGCAGCAAGCGAAAGTGAGATGCAAAGGAAGAAATTGAATATGGATAAGGAAGCATGAACAAATAGCCTTTGTTAAATGTACTATATGTTCAAAGAAGTAGAAAATGTCAGACTCAATTTGTTGTTCTTATGATAAGACATCAGTATGCAGAAGTTGCTGATGAACCCTAAAACATCAGAGAAATAGAGAGAAATCCTGGTTTCATAACAAAAATGAAGCTCTAAATTGTTAACATAAACAGTAACGTGTGACTTCCTCTTCTGCAGCTGTTGATAAACTGAAACTATTCAATTATGTAAATACCTAGGAAACTAACCATTTTAATGAAAATATCCAAAATTCTAACCGTGAAGTTTCCTTCACTTCATTTGCCATAAAAATTAATTCAGCCAAAGAAGAAGGACCTTATTGTTTTAAAATTCAAGGAAAGATTTACACTTCTACATCTACTCTGTAAATGGAAAATGACTGCCTAGCATATGACACAACATTTATTATAACACTAATGAAGTTTCACAATCTTGGGTGGAATCAATTCAAATTTCATATTTTCTTATGCTGTACACATTGCAAGAAATTATGAATTTTTGCAAGTCACATGCTACATTATGATCAACATATAATTTAGAAGAATTGCTAGAACAGTTATATGCACACAGTGAAAATACAGTTCCCTGTAAATATTAACAGCACTTCAAATGAGGCCCTGAAATCAGACAGTATGATTTTCCTTTAAATAACAAAATTACTTGTGTTTATTGGTGAAAACGAAGCTTGTTCAGAAATCGAAATATAACTTATTCAAGATATGCACCCCCAACAAGGATTTTGTATTTGTTTTACCATGTAGAAACAATTTTTATTTATTTTGTAGGAGTGAGCTTGAAAAACCTTAACTCACACAAGCAGCAACTGGCTCTACTGCCTTGTAACACTAACCTATTGATCTCCTTTTCACTCCTTCAAAGATGTATAACATCTGGATAAACTTGTGATTTTCAGTGGTCATCACACTCTATGTACCCAAGCAGATCCTACCTGATCACATGATGCTGCAGGAGATATGTCTACATGTACTATAACAAAATAGTAAGGACAAGCCAAAGAGTAATGTCTGTATCAATATTTTCTGGCTGTAACCCATGTTTCTCTTTTCCCATGAACTACGTCTTCATTCTGTGTACATGCATGAGTCATACCTGCTTTGCCTGCCTTCTTGCCTTGTGCTTGGTCTTACAAGTCAGGTGTACACCTGTATATGCTCTGTACCTATCCATGGGGCATAAATCCTATCACCCATCATCTCTACAACTCAGCTTTTGTGGGTATATGGTAAAAAAAACAAGTATGTTACCATTTTTTAGGAAATTCTTCAGGAAAATACTTCTCCCATGCCTTGACTTCTGCCAGACATTGATTTAAGTAAAAGAAGTGTTGCTATTGGTGTTGGCAGTGCTTTTATGATTGTCATTTAAATCAACATTTAAAAAAAAATTTCTAACTATTTTGTGCTTCTTAAACTAACAAGTTGTGCTCTTATATTCTGTCTGTTTAAATGTTATTTCTTTTTATTTGCTTTTATTATAATGTATATGTCAGAAAAAATTTGGGCACATATTCACAGCTTTTCCCACAATGGCAAGTATTTCTAGCTACTACTACTGTGTTGGCCATAGTGAACCACTAGTAAACAAAGTACAATAGTTGTTGGTGAAACTATATGTACACAATAAAATATTGAACGACAAATCTTCTTTCCTACTGTAGATAATGCTGTGGATATTTAAATATTTATAAATCCTTCATTGGGGATATAACTGATAGCACACGATTTCCTATAGAGTCCTCTTGGGATAAAATACTTTCTAGACAGAGCTCTGTGAAACACATGTATTTACAGTAAACAACAATGTTGATAATGACAGTGATGACTCTGACAGCAGCAAAAAAGACAATGATGACATCGATGATGATTACTTTAAAAATGTCGGTTTCACTCCACTGACATAAGTCTGCAAGAATATCTTCATTACAATACTCAGGGTATTGAATTTCTTCTCCTTCAGAATTCGAAACTTTAACCAACATTAAGAATTGTGATATTTAGATTAGTATGTAATAACTTATTGATGTAAGTTATCTTTATATCAACAATCCAATTAGTTAAGTTCATAATCTAATTCAGTAAAGCAGAAAGAAGTGATATTATTTCAAGCTTGGTTGAAGCTTCAGTGAAACTATAATGAAGTAAAAGAAAATCAGGACAAAAGATGTTTCAACCACCAGCAATATGTCACAGAATTATGAAAGTGTAACAAAGCAGAGTTGAGCTCTGAGATGGATAGCAGGGTGAGAAACTTGTTTTGTATTTATAACCAAAGCAATTTGTTTCTTGTTTATGCCTCTTACATATAATCACACATCCAAGTGATTAACAAGTTTTGCTTTAAACTTAATAGTGCAGCATCATGGACAAATCTTACTGACCATAGCTTTTGATGAGTTTGATTAGATGGAAACTTTGTGGAAGCTTATGAGATGGATTTGAGGACCTGACTTTGTGCCTGTAATTTGAGGAACTAGCTTTGTTATGCAGTGTCACATTGAATGTGTCCAAAGTTTATTTTGAAGGTAGAAGTGCATATGGAATGTTCACTTACACTATACTACACTGCCAAGTACAATTTAATGTCCATCAAACAGTTGTTACAATCAATAAAATAGACTTGACTTTCCTTCATTCATATACCATTAGGACAAATAGAGCCTTATGTCTACGTAAAAAAATATAAATGACAAGTACTAAGAAGCTAAGATGTAATCACCTAGATATTTGGGAATGGGTAAAACTATTTCAGCACTTTTAAAATAAAGAGGGAGGTTTGGATTTATACAAAAAGTAACAGAAAAATTATTTATGTAAAGCAAATGATTAAGTATAATGTAGAATATCTCACTGTGTAGCTATTACTAAGAGAGGGAAACTGTACCTTTCATCACTCAACCCATGTTGATAAAATATGAGCCAGTAATATATTGATTATATGTTCAACCATAATATATATCTTTATAATTAATTAAATAAAATCAATATTTTACAATTTATTGATCATAAAGAAAGCTTCTTTTAAAATGTTCACAAACTGGATTTCAGTATAATATAAAGAAAATCAATAAAATCTAGTGTAATTGGATAAAACATGAATATCACATTTTTATATGTCTGTATTGATATATCTGTGCTATTACTGTGACATTCACCATTACCATCGCTATCATTTCAAATAATATTTGTTTGTCTATAAATGCATGGATTGAATTTAAACTGCCTGATTACACCAAATCTAAAGAAACAAGGATGGCACATTAAGTGTTAAGCTAATCATTTCCCCAGAGTTTAATTCTAGTTTCTATAACATTAAGCATAAAAATAAGAATAAATATTTATCTATTCTACACATATGTGAAATAAGTGTAGTCAGTTGCATAATTTCATGTAACCAGAGTAATTTATCAACTAGTAATGAGCTCTACAGAGAATTTCACAGGAAACCTGATATACATCCATTAATTTAAGCAGTCTGAATGTAAGTATTCTTCCAAAATACCCACCTCCAGTGTATTTTAATTGATGACCCTTAAGAAGTAGACCAGCCTCTAATTAACTCTGTTATTTTGTCATAACAGCATTCAGTGGATATGGAATTTTATCCTATATATTAAATGTTAATCATTGTAAATAACATTACCCCAAAATGAAACTCACCCATTGCATGGCTGTGGGATTAAAAAGTTTGCTCCGCAGTTACAAAGTTTCTAGTTCAATCCTACTGTGAGATATCTTTGGAAAGTGTTTTGTACCATAGTCATGAAATGATTAGCAATTTGTGAGTGGAATTTGGTATTTAGAAGCTATGTGGAAATCTGCTGTTCTATATTCACCACAATGTGTTTGATCTAACTTTACAGTTTAAATACGTGTGTATGTGTGTGTATGTTTGTGTGCATGTGTATGTGTGTGTGTGTGTGTGTGTGTGGCTGTGTGTGTTTTTGCCTATGTGAGTATCTTTTCCTGGTTTACATTGGCAAACGATGTAAATATTGGGGAAACTGAAAAACCAATGTTCTTTGAATGAAACCTCTTCCAATATTTCTTCTGTACCAATTTACAGACATTGACTTGTTGCTGCTGTAGTCAGAAAATGCAATGAACCAGTGATTGGCTTATTGGAAACATGTATCCAATGCTGCTATTGATCATGAAATCCAATAAATTATAGAACATTTAAAAAACTTATTCCTTCAAAAGTGTTCTTGTTGTAACTGATAGCTAGGTGAACTTTACAATATAGAATATAGAACTTTACAATACAGAATATAGAACTTTGCAATATAGAAAATAATCTGACAGAAATGCAGTAAGGTATTTACACAAGGATAAGTATTATAAGCTTGTACAATTTTCAGTGTTTCTATCAAATAATTTTCAGGTTATAGTTTATAGAGAAAACATGGGAGACTGCTTATTGAAATATTGCCATTTTGAGCTCATGTTTATTCAAAACAGTCCTTGCACTGCTAGATTATTTAGTTTATATACCTGTCTAAATCTGGAGTTAATTATCTAGTATGGTAGGTGTGGCAATTAGAGTACTAGAAAGATTTCATGAAACATATAAATATAAATTCTCTACGAGTATATAATGTAGAACATTAAGCCATATTTTAACTGCCAGATGATTATTTCCAGCTTTTATTTCTGTTTCAACTGCAGATGTGCTGAGCACTGCTTTCCAGAATTTTTACTTAGATCTTATTTCAGTCTGGTACTAATTTTATTCAAATCAGAGATGATGTGTGACTAACTAACTTTTATATGAATGATCATTGGTTCACTCAAATCATACTACCTGTGCCCACTTTTCTCCTCCATCAACCTATCTGCTCATTTCATTTAATATCTATCGCTCAAAGTCTCCATCTCATTTTACCTCTTGTAATGCTTACAAATGACTAAGAGTTCCATGTAGCACCATACTTATCACTCTGCTCCCTCTTCTTCCTTCACTAGCCCTATGTATAAGAGACTGCATTGGACCATCCTCATCACACTACCCACTATTCCAACTATGAGCCTATGATTAAGAAACTGCATCAAACTATCTGTACTCAATACAATTTACTTTACTCTATCTATATTGTTACCTATCTCTCTCCCTCTCTTTTTTATCCTATTTGTCATGCATCATCTACTCTTGATATATAGACCCCAACTACTAACCATCACTCCTACTTCATCTGCATCTCAATAAGTCTTTCTCTACCATCTACTACTTCTTAGAATCTCTTTGAGCATGTGAAGAAGTCTTCTCTGTGCATTCTTAATGCTAATTGTACCCACACATTTACCATACACAAAGACTATTTTGTGAGACTGCTACACTTCTTATGTGTCCTGAGCTTGCATTGTGTACACTGTATGATGCTTCTACCAACACCTTTCTTACATATCAAGCATGATCATCTGCCTGAAGGGACTTTTGATTTGTCTGTTTTCCTACTTACTAGGGCTTTGGTTTTTGCTAAATTAATTCTAAGGCTCTTAGATTCCAGACCTTCCGTCCACTCCTGAACTTTCTTTGTAGGCCAGGTAATGATTCAGCTATAAGAACAAGGTCATCAGCACAGAGGAGCTCCTAGGGGCAGCCAGTCTTGAATTCCTGTCATAGCCTGGCAGATTATAATAAACAAGTGGGGGCTGAAAACTGATCCTTGGTGAACTCCTACTCATACATTAAATTCATTACTATATGCATTGCCAACTTTCACCTTTGTTAACCTTCATGTAAATAAGATCTTCAGTCAGATTTATTGCTAATTTATTATTAACTTTGAAATATGAGAAGATCAATTATAGATACTAGCGGGATCCGTGAATATTTCACAGAATTAATAGTAAACCTATTGGGTTATTCCTGAAAACCTTATCCCAAAAGCCTGAAAGTGTAGCCTGCGTTGTCTGTATCAAAAGATAGTCGCTCATCTGCAATTCATTGAAAAGTGAAGGAAATTGGAATACAATGATAACTTAATGCATTTTATATACTTTATTTATTTTATGCACAATTTTATAGACTTAATACACAGCACTCATAAAATAAATATTTACTCTTATTTTTCCATTTTCCCCATAAAGAGAAGAACTTACATCTTAAATTTTACATGTTCACAATTTCGTATATAAAAAACAAATTTTCATAGTAAAGAAAAAGAAAATTATATGTAAAGTATAGGGGTCACAATTTCACAGGGATAGAAATTCAATGTAGCATAGCATACTCTGAAAATCACATCGTTGGTAACTTATAAGTCAAGGCAATGGCTCAGAGCCAATACACATTCCAATTTGTGTACACCTTTCAATCCAATACTTCTTTGCAGACTATGTTCCTCATGTAAGTTCTCCCTCTTCTTTTCCCTTGTTTGTCAGTGTTGATAACTTTAACTCACACATCAGATAATTTTTGAGCTCTTGAGAATGCGACATATAGCTGACCATGGCCAAATACAGATTCAGGCAAGAATGGTCCCGCTTTATCAAATGTCTGCCCTTGTGATTTATTGATAGTTATTGCATATGACAAGTGAACTGAAAACTGGTTTCTTTCTGAAGAGAATGGCACCATCACCACCACCACCACTCCCCCTCTCTCTCTGCCCTTCTGTAATCTCACCATCAGAACATCACCCCTCTGCTAAAATTATATTCATAACTCTCCTCTATATCACTACCTTCAACTAACTATTTTAACCACATAATAAATATTACATTCCCCCTACCACATATCATGGACGCTTCTCTCTGTCTTTTCTCTTTCTTTCTGCCTCACTCTTCGCCTTATCTTCTTTTACTCTCTTCTTTTTCTCTCTCCGTTTTCTTTATCTGGTTCTCTCTTTTCCTTCAACTAATCACATGAAAGCATTACAATTACATTCCCTCTAACTCATGTCATAGATGCTTCTCTCATCCTCTTTTTCTCTCTCCCTCTTTTCTTTCTACTTCTTTTTCTCTAATCACATACATATATATACATATGTATGTATATTAAAAAATGGGGAGGGCCAGTTTATGGGATTATCCTAGGTTTCCTGTCCATAAAAGGTTTAGTATTGTCAGATCCAAAAACACTGTTGGCCCATGACTTCTTAAAAATATGGAGGGGGAAATGCCTCACTACTCAAAGGTAACAATTGGGGATTATCTCCCTTTGTTATTGGCTGTCAACTTCTGACCATGCCACCATCTTGTGGACTCTAAAACACCATCAGGAACTTCCTGAAATGTGAACATGGCCTGAAAACCTCTGTTCTGGAATTAAGGATGTTCTCTGGTTTGAATGAGTCTTTTAGGATTCTCACACATTCAGCTATGTATAACTTGCAACGCTTCATCCTGTTGATGTAGGGGCCTGGGTTCTTGGGAATTTTCCATGAGATTGAGTATGGAATTCCATCGTCTCTTAGTTGCCAGACATGGCTGGCCAGTGATGTTATGTATCTCCTTTCCAGAACTCTGAAGGAGGATCTGTGGTTGGAGAAACATTGCTCGAAAGAGTTCCCGGAACATCCAATATATCTCTGTGGGCATGTATTGATGTTGCTGTTGCTGTTGTTGCTGCAACCGACATTGTTGTTGATGGAGCTGGGACCGCTGGTGTTGGCGTCACTGGGAGTGGTGGTGGCATCGGTAATGGTATTGCCAGTGATGGTTATGGTGAAGGCACTGTTGTTGTTATTGTTGTGGTCCTTGTCATTAGTGGGGGAGCTGCCATTGCTGCTAGAGGTGTCATTAGCTGTGGTTCCACTGGTGTTTCTGCTAGGGTCACTGTCACTGCTGCTGCTGTTATTGCCATTATAGTTGGTGGTGGCACTGAACCTGTTGCTGCTGCTATAGGGGTTGTCAGGTCTGCTAGTGTGGACGTTAGGGAAGCTGTTGGTAATGTTGGTGTTGATGGGGATGCTGTGGTTGTTGTTAGTGTTGCTGCAGTCGAGGGAACTGCCAATGTTATCGCTGGTGCTGTTATTACTATTGTTGCTAATGCTGGTAACTGTGGCGATGGTGGTGGCGTTGCTGGCTCTGTTCTTGTGCCTATGGCTGCTACTGCTTCTGCTGGTGGTATTACCAGGGTTTGCCAGTACTTTGGCTTAATAGACAACCCCTTTGGTTTTCCAGTGGCCTCCTACCAGGCATCTGCTGTGCTCCCTGCATGAACAACCTGCCTCTTCTTGTGGCTTAGGGGTGCTAACAAGAATGTTCTTAATGTTGGGGACACTGCTAAACGAGACTAACGTTGTGCTTGTTGAACATGGACCGGTACCGATGGGAGCAAGTGAAATGCTTATCTATTAATTTAAGGAATATTCTGCCTACAGACGTTTTTGTGTTAAGAGAGAAGGGTGGCAAACCAAATAGTATTTCTGTGGTTGTTGGGTTCTGGTATGTAGGAGATGAGGTCCTTCAATTCACTGGCAGCTAGGACCTTGTTATAGTAAAGGGCTGCTCCATTGAAAATCTCTTGGTTGGAGGAGAGGTTCAATTTTTGACACAGCGTAACAACAACTTCGAAAGTCAATAACTGATTCACATTCAAGAAAAGAGAACAAGGGTAAAATACTGAAATCCAATCTCAGGACATCATTAGAATAATTCTGTGTCCTGTCCTTAGGATGGGAAATCTTGCAAATCTTTAGCTGGATTAAAGTCACATCAGAGACTCAAGCACAAGTAGTAACAATTATACTAAGCCTCCAGGTCCTCGTCTGTCAAAATTGATGGAAGAGTCTGTCATGTGTATGTGTGTGTGTGTGCGTGTGTGTGCTTGTGTGTGCGTGCTTGTGAGTGTGTGTGTGTGTGTGTGTGTGTGTGTGTGCTTGTGTGTGTGTGCTTGTGTGTGTGTGTGTGCGTGTGTGTGTGTGTGTGTGTGTGTGTGTGCATGTGTGTGTGTATTTCTAGCATATATGCAAAATATTTTCTTCAGTTGATGTAATGTAATAGGTATGTAGGATGAGTGTTCAGTTTGGTTTACCACTAAAACTCTAGCTTGAACTGCAATTGATAAATGCGGTGTTGAAATTGCCTATCAAAGGCAGTTAGAAGTGCTTCATCATTGAGTGAGTAGATATACATTAAAACTGATATTTGGCATAATTCTAGAACATTCAATTTATAATATAAACATACTCTTTTACTCTTTTTCTTGTTTATGTCATTTGACCGTGGCCATGCTGGAGCACCGCCTTTAGTCGAGCAAATCGACCCCAGGACTAATTCTTTGGAAGCCTAGTACTTATTCTATCGGTCTCTTTCACCAAACCGCTAAGTTACGGGGACGTAAACACATCACCATCAGTTGTCAAGCGATGGTGGTGGGACAAACAGATACACAAACACACATACATATATATATATATATACATATATACGACGGGCTTCTTTCAGTTTCCATCTACCAAATCCACTCACAAGGCTTTGGTTGGCCTGAGGCTATAGTAGAAGACACTTGCCCAAGGTGCCACACAGTGGGACTGAACCCGGAACCATGTTGTTGGTAAGCATGCTACTTACCACACAGCCACTCCTGTGCCTATAAAGCCATTCCTGCACACATAGTGCAGAATAGTTATAAAAAATATGTAAAGTCTCCTGCAGTTGTTTCTAGAATACCTGAACATGCAGACCATGTGTTATTGGGTCAAAAGTGTTTCACGTTCCATTGGTGAAGTTTCGAGGAAAATCCCTGGCAAAGGATAATAGAAGTTACTAGTTCCATCTTTGAATAGAAAGTGAATCAGATTTGAGTTGGAAGGCCTGGGATGAGTATATTATTGTATGAAGGAGGGATAGAGTGGGAAACATATGAGAGTAGGAAGAGATTTCCTGTGTAGTGACTACTAATATCTTCAATGAAGGATATTCTATATTTCTACATTGAGGGTGTGTTTGACATATGGGTTAGGGGATGTACACACACAAACACACACATGCATATACATCCCTTTAACCTCTTTGTCAAATACATTCCTTGGTTTCTTGAACTGGTAACTACTAATATCTTCAATGAAGGATACTCTATATTTCTACATTTCTTATTTCTCTTTCTCTGATCACTAACTACTTAGCTTACATGGAACTCTTTACCAAATAACATATGATTCCACATGCTTAACTATTCTAGAAACAGTTGTAAGAGTCATTACATATTTTCTATAACTATTCTGCACTATGAATTAAATGCTTTAAAATTATGCCAAATATTTTGCTTCTTCATTATCTGTTTTAATATATATATTTCTAGTTAAATGTGTTTCTCTATGTTTTACTTGTAAATGTTGACAACAGATATGAACATTGGTAACAAAAATAACCAAAAAAAACTGCTTTACAAAGTGTTTGAAGTATTTCTTTGGCATCCAGCTACAGCTGCAATGCACTGAAATGGATCATTGAAAATTTGTTACCAATGATGCTGTTACCATTAACATATTAATAAGTGAAATCCTAGATAAAACTCCCCCAGTACAGTTATGCACCACTTTAAAGCTACCTTACTTAACTGAAAGACATTTGACCCTGATAAGAACAATAATTATACCAGAGTAAAACCAACCCAAAACAATAGTTCTAGAGACTAATTTGTTTAACATAACTTTTTCTTCAGTTTTCCATTTTAACTTTCATAATATGGTAATTTTAAAGACAAATTTTCCAAAACATTAAAAATGAAAGAGGAAAAAATAAAGTTTTAAATAAATTTGCAATTAACATTGCTTCATTAAAACCTTATTTTGTTCTTTTGATGTGTAAGAGTAGATTTTTTTATTCATTTTTTTTTGTTTTGTTTTTTTACTTTTGAAATTATATTAATGAATTTATCTTTCATTTTACTTCTCTTCTAATCCATTTGTTTCTGATTTTTTCCTCTTCATTTTGCTCTTATAGTTTACAGCTGAAAGTTTTCTCTTCAATTTGCATTAATATAAATTTCATTTGCATAGATTTATATGAAACTAAGCCAAGAAATAAAGATTGAATTCCAATTTTGACAACATTATGTAAATGTTGTTAATATCCAGACATAAAGGCTGGTTAAATCACATCTTTCAATGTCTAAGCTTAAGTTTGTCTTGTTTGTAGATAGGAAAAATGATGCAGATTTGATTAATGTCTTGTATAAAGGCTTTTGTAATTATTTATATCATTAATGTTTGTATTTAATCATTTATGGAGTCAATATTCCTAATAATCAGAAATAGAATGCAGTGGAGTTGACAAGAGAGTAGAGAATAGTAGACTAATAAATTTCTCTCATTATTTCCTCTCATATGTTTATGCTATCAGCTTAAATTCAGCTTGAATAAAATTTTCATTACTTCAACATCAATAAGTGCAAGAAATATAGTAGTTAAGTACTGGTGTTCATTTAAATTAATGCCACTTCCTGTCCCTGTGAATAATTGGTTCTCTGAGAATCAAGAGAAACCACAAAACAGGGTGATTGAGTTACCTGACAAACTCATTGGCCAAAATTTTATTTTATTTATTTTATATCACATATAATGAAAAATAGTACCATTGGATACTGGTTTCTAATGAAACAATTACTGGATGACTGCATTTACTGTACCATAACAAGAGCAATCTGTGAATATGTGTGGAATGTACAACTTCAAAGGTTTCTTAAAGCATTGTTTTTTCCTCAACAATGTTTATTACACACCCAGGACACATACAAATGTACACATACATACACACTCACACACATAGATGCATATATATATATATATATATATATATATATATATATAAAATTATATCAAAGGAGATAGGGTGAAAACAACCTGTCTCCAGCATGCCTGAAGTGCTGATACCTTCAAAAAACTACCAAAAACTCCAGCTAAATATACACATGGCTGTATATTAAAAAGACCTCACATTAATTGTGAATTTGTTCCAATTCTGAATGAAAGCAAACAATAAGCTTTCTTCCTTTGTCAACTACTCCAGCTGGAGTTTTTGGTCGTTTTTTGAAGGTATTGACACTTCAAGCATGCTGGAGACAGGTCGTTTTTGCCATCTCCCTTGATATAATTATATACAAATGTACATTATTATTAATTTAATGTATTAACTGCTTATAAATTTTTATAGCACACTGGCTACTTGATAAAAATCATTAACGTGCTTTTTATCCTTATATTCTTTGTGTGTGTGTGTGTATTTGTATGTATGATACTTCACAGTATCCACCTACCAAATTTCCACTCACATGGCACTGGTCAATCAGAAGTAATGGTACAATGCATTTGCTCAAGATACCATGCAATGGAATTGAACCTGGTGTTATTTGATTGTGAAGAAAACATTTTAACAACAAAATCATACTGCACAATAATTAGTTTCATATTTCCATGTTCTGTTCAAATCATTCAGAAATCATGTTTATCTTTCATTCAAGACATAAACTAGTTATCAGTAGTATGTCCAATTGCATTCAGTCAGTTCTTTTCTACTCCAACCCTACCATTAAGCCTGTGGATATTCCACCAACTTTTGTAGCTCAGTTAAATTAACTATAAGAATGGGTGTATCATAGATATGCAAAGTAGAGTGGTACAGTGACAGAATTGTTAGAACAGCAGACAAAATATTCTGCAGTGCTTGTTTTACATTGTGTTTGAATCCTGCTGCTATCAACTTTGTTTCTTCCTTCTGGTGGTGGAGGTGGCCTGACATATTAAAGTGCCAGTCAAGTACAGTTGATTTTCCATTTTCCCTAAATTTTAGCTTGTGTGCACATGTTAGAAACAATAGAATAGATATATTCAATTGACTGGAATCATACTCATGCAGAGATTCATCACTTCTTTATGAAAATTAAACATATCCAAGAAGAAGCTCATTATGTATGTGTGCATGTGTATATATATGCATATGCGTGTGTGTGTGTGTGTGTGTGTGTGTGTGTGTGTCTGAATGTAAATGTGTATGTGTGTAAATGTTCCTGTGTGCACTCATTTATATTACTTGAGTAAAGATTTAAAATTCTTTCACAAACTAGAGTTCCAGAGTTTCAAGGATTGGTTAGCTTTCAACATCTGATGATCAATGAAATAAAACTACCTCACTTGAAAAATAGATAAGGTTTGGCAAGAGGAAGAGCATCTAGCCATATAAAATATACTTTATCACATTTCATCTAACTCATACTAGCAGAGAAAAATGGATATAAAAATGTTTTTTCCCTTTATGTTTGTTTTTCACTAGAGTTAGTCATTGAGATGATAACTATTCTTCATCACTGAGATTACAATGCCAGTTGTACTTACTTCATATTGATAATGAATTATGGTTTATAAGTTCATGGTTCAGTGGATTAATATATGGCATTCTGCTCCAATGTGTTTTCTTTCGTAGAGAGTTTAAGACTGATGACAATTCTCAGGATAACTATTTAGTAAGATACCACTTATGAGTTGCAGACAGCTGTTGAAACTTACTTCTTTTACATCTGCATGTAATAAAATCCCACACTTTACTGCACTAGAAACTGAGTCTTAATACATGTAGTGGTGAGGTCTATTGAGGGTAGCAACCCAATGTCAATGTTTCTACAAAACTATGCTACCCTACACAAATTAGTAGTTGAATTTCTTTAATCAAATTTCTTATCATCTTTCAAATAGGTTATACAATACATACTGCATATTCCATGGTAATATGTCCCATAATGAAGATAACAGAATCTTAACTAAAGTTTCTATTCAAATGTTCAGATAGCTTTGAGCTATAGGTTTATGTGGACAGAGTTGAGCTGGTCTACAGTCACAGTAAAGCTTATACACATTCTATTTTTCAGTGGTACTCACAGAGATTCTTTAATATTTTTAAATGTCTGCATTGAATTCTTCAAGGCAGTGCTGTTGGAGCACTTCCTTGAAGAGTTTTAGTTGATCACTTATTTTATCAGACTGTTTGTTGAACTGCTAACTATATAATAAACAGGAACTCAACATAGACAACACTAGTTTTCAGGCTTGTGTAAACATACACATGACAAACGTGTGCACATATACAAATAGACACACACACACACGACTGTGTGTGTGTGTGTGTGTGTGTGTGTGTGTGTGTGTGTGTGTGTGTGTGTGTGTGTGTGTGTGTGTGTGTGTGTGTGTGTGTGTGTGTGTGTGTGTGTGTGTGTGTGTGTGTGTGTGTGTGTGTGTGTGTGTGTGTGTGTGTGTGTGTGTGTGTGTGTGTGTGTGTGTGTGTGTGTGTGCATGATGGGCTTCTGCAGTTTCTGTCAGTCAAATTTTACTCACAATGTATTGGTCAGCCCAAGAATGTAAAAGTAGGCTTGTGCATGATGCTGTAGAATCTACAATTATGTGAATTCCAAAATAAAACCAAACAGTTGCCAAGCTAACTTACCAACATGTTCAGGCCTATACCTAATGCACACATAATGATCCTTTCTACTAAAGGCACAAGGCCTGAAATTTGGCTGGAGGGGACTAGTTGATTACATCGACCCTAGTGTTTCACTGATATTTAATTCATTGGCCCCAAGAGGATGAAAAGCAAAGTTGACCTCAGCAGAATTTGAACTTAAAATATAGTGGCAGATGAAATACCACTAAGCATTTTGCCTGGCATGCTAATGATTCTGCCTACTCACTGCTTTAACTAAAGCACATACAATAATATTTTCTGTTTCTATTTCTCAGTGTCCTAACTTAGAAATCTAACTGAAAGCAGCCACTCAGAGCTTCTAAACTAGTCTCAAGATCATTGCACCAGGTTCTGGTGTTGCAGGCAGAGTAGTTGGTGTCTCTCTCAACCACAGCCCACACAAAAACCCACAAAGTTACAATGGGAGGATTCGGAGGCCAGAAAACGAGGCCAGTGAAGCTGTTGAAATTCCCTGAAAACCACTTCTGACTTTTTCTAGAGATATGGGAAAGAGCCAAACCTTGCTACCACACATATGGTCTTTTAGTAGTCACTCTCTCCAGCCAGAGATTGACAACAGTCTCCAGCAGCTACATAATTGTCTGATTCACCTTGTCCTACAGATGTTGGATGAATTCTGGTGTGTGGATGAACTCCTTTACAATGTTCACAGAGCATTGAGCAGCAGTCATGATGTCAACATTTTGATACTTGGCATGAATCATCATGACACAGGTAACTTTTCCCTATATTTAGAAGGCTTCCAGTCCCCTTGTATCAGCAAACATTTTCTCAAATACAACTTTAATTTTTATGCTCTCTAATACTGTTAACTGCTCACCCATATATCAAGCTGTTCCTGAAAAGAGGAGAAATAAAAGTCAACTGACGTCGCCAGAACACCTTATCATTTTACACCTTATCATATAAATACTTTTTGATTCGTATCAGAATGCACTTCTGGTTGAACATATTTTGTGCCAACTGGTTTTGGAAACATTTAATGAAACTTTAATAACTTTTATAAAAAGACGAAGCAGAGGGCAACAAAAATTTCCCTATATGATGAAAATTGCTGCACAAAATTGAAATGGATGAATATATGCAAGCATGTGAATATCTATCAATCAATCAATCAATCAAACTATCTATCTATCTATCAATCTATCTATGTATCTCTCTATCTATCTATCTACCTCTCTCTCTCTCTCTCTCTGTATATATATATATATATATATATATATATATATATATATATATACACACACATAGACACACATACATACATATGTGTGAGCGTGCATGTGAAAGAGAAAAGTGGAGAAAACGAGAGAAATTGTGTATGAACAAATAAATACACAATAACAACCAAACATGCATTTATAGGCACATGGTAATGAATGAAAAATGTGAATAGATTGAAGAAAGAGGAAAATAGAGGGAGGAGGGGGAAGAGAATGGTTTTTATTCTTTGTTGCTTTTTTTTACCATGAAAACTAAACAAAGGCAAATAATAGTTATGATTAAATAGAGATAATGATATTTGAGCAATTTTGGAATTTGCTGTACTCTGCAAGATAGCAATTTTGTCCATTTAGAAGATAGCAATCAAAAGCAAACAAAAGAGACAAAAATTAAAAACTATATTTTAAATTAAACACATTAATGTTTGAGGAAGATGAGAAAAATTTAAGTGAACAGCAAGAGAGGAGAAGGTGGAGGCAGATGAAAAAAATCAATTATAGACAAAATAAAACAACACAACCAAAGAAAATAAACATTGGCTTAAACTAAAAATATAAACATGGTAAAAATCATAAAAAATACAGAAGTGCTTCATATGGAAACAGAAAAAATGTTTACACAGATTTGGAATGAAACCAATCTGAATTTAAAATACAGCTAAAAGTATTCTGGAAACAATTGTTTAAGCACATAGCTTTCTAGAGTAATGAATATATGAGAAAAAATAACAAAAGCCAGTAAAAATAAAGAAATTTTTCAGATGGAAAATTAAATGAATTCCACAAACTTTCTGTTATATATATATATTTATATACACTCTGTGTGTGTGTGTGTATATATATATATATATATATATATATATATATATATATATATATATATATATATATATATATATATATATACTGTATGCTCACATTCATATGCATTTACATGTATATATGTGTGAGACAAAGAAAAATGTTTTAAAATGTATTTAAATGGCCATGAATATAGCATGCTGCAACTGATGATGATTAGGGGGATGCTAATGAGTATCAACGGAATGAAGAGGAAAAAGATAAGTGAAAGTAATTTCAATTTTGATGCAGCATGTAAGAAGAGGGAAATTGGAATGGTAATGGTTCATCTGAACCAAAAAAATTATCTGGTAAATGAGTGTAGAAATTAGAAAGAACAACACAAGAAAACTATTTCTGATACAAGGAATTCTCGCGCCAAATCAACTTTATTTAGTTTCAGCAATTCCAAGAATACAGTGAAAATATCCAATGTGAGTAATGTTTTAGCTTTTTAAACAGCAGTTTGATGTTGTCATAAATTTGCAAGAAAACAGTTTGTGTAAGATTCTAAATAGATTATGTTTATAGTTATTAATTATTTCTACACACTCTTGGCAAATTATACATCAGTATTATCTTGTTATCTTTGTATTTCTTTTCCCTATTCTTTCATTTATTTATTCATTTTGTACAGAACAGTAACTATGACAAAATTCTTTTCTCTTAACAAATAAGTTACAAATGAAACAGAAATGGAAACCAAAAGCAAAAAACAACACAATATCTAATATCAAAATCATTCTTAGCAAATTATTCATGATATTATAATCAAGAAGCATTTTCTCTTCTTAGCATGTTTTCCACATGTGAATTACTACAATCTAATCAGAAACAATGAACAGTGCATAAAGTACTTTACAAAAGAAAATAAATTTGGGAACTATAAGCTCGTAAATTATGTACCATACATAAAATATGATGTATGGAATATATACCATGAAAGAATATTATTTCTGTGGAAGAAGACATCACATTATCACAGTATCAGCCAAATCATCAGAAGCTGTTATATCTCACTGGTCACAATGCGCTTTCAATTTTGTTCATAATGTGCCATTCTTTTCCATCTTGACCAAAATTTCTTGACTAAATCATCTTCCCATCACCGTCGAAGCCTTCTAAGTAGCCTTTCCCAATCTTTTTGGTATCATTTGATGACAACACAAGTCCACCCATTGTCTGTAAACCTTGTGACATGTCCAGTCCAGCAGAGGTCATATTTTTGGTACTCTGTGATCACATCATTCACTCTGCTCCATTCTCAAATTACATCTCATGAAGCATTTGCTGTTTATTAATTTACTCCCTTCATCTCTGTAATTTGTTTACAATATGTCAATATATAGGCACAGGAGTGGTTGTGTGGTAAGAAGCATGCTTCCTAACTACATAGTTCAGGGTACAGTCCCACTGCAAGGCACCTTGGGTAAGTGTCTGCTACTATAGCCTTAGGCCAACCAAAACCTTGTGAGTGGATTTGGTAAAAAGAAACTGAAAGAAGCCCATCATATATATGTGTGTGTGTTGCCTCATCACTGTTTGACAACTGGTGTTGGTGTGTTTACATCCTGTAACTTAGTGATTCAGCAAAAGAAACTGATAGAATAAGTACTAGGCTTTAAAAAAATATGTCTTGGGGTCGATTTGTTTAACTAAAATCCTTCAAGGTGGTGCTCCAGCATGGCCACAGTCTAATGAATGAAACAAGTAAAAGAATAAAGGAATTAAAAAAAAATATGTTTTCTTCCACAGAACTAATATTCTTTCTTAGTATATCTTAATTCTTGAAAAAAAAAAAACATTCATTAGCATATTGTAAAAAAATTGTGGAGATAAGGGGAGTAAGTGAATAAACAACAACTGCTATATGATAAATAAATGCTTTTGTTCTTTTTATTGTGTCTGTATTCACAGTTAATGGGTGAAGTAGAAAAGTAGCTTTTATGTGCATGTAGTGTGGAGTTAAAGCTACTATGTTTGTTGCCTATTTCTGCTGGAGAGCCATTTAATGATTCATTGTGATTAAAGAGTTAAGGGTATGAGCAGTCTGAAAAGTTACTACAGACCATTATGACAATAATTAGAAGACTTGGCTGTATTTCAGATGGTAAAAAAGCTTGCTGATCAAGATCTGATCGCCAATCATTTGTTGCAATGCTGGGAAACATCTTCCAATAAGTGACAATTGTATGTAGTAGGTAATGTTCTTCACCAGCATAGTTGTTGTTGAATCATTTGAGAATTAGGAGTTTGGGGATGATGGATGTGAGGGACATGGAAACAAGATATAATTTAACTCCTACTTAGCTATCTCTGACAGGCCAGCAATGAGACTTATTTGTGACTAAGAATAGTCATTGGTGAAGCTCAGACCAATTAAAATCATTTATAGAAGCAGAATAGTCAAATAGCTTTTGTTACAGGGGGAAGATGTTTAGTAAGTTATTTTTATTAGGTAGTGTTTAGATGATCTCATGAGAGGAAAGATGGTGACTGCTTGGTAAGAGCTGACACTGTGATGACAAAGTATTAAATAGTACAGTATAAAAATACATACCAAGCTTTCTTTTTTTTTTTTTTTTTTGGTTTATAATGCTATATGAAAGATGCATAAAGGATCATTGGATCATTGCAACTTAACTGAGTTGGATACCATCCTTTTGATTAGAATATCTAGAATTGTAATTTATCTGCAGCAAACTTGTGAACTAAATTGCTTTTTAAATTAAGAAATATACAATACAAATATAATACAATATATTAGGAAGCATAAGTCAAAATAATGTTGAAAGAGATATGCTACCATAAATAATCCAACATACATTGTAAAGGCATATGATGTATAGCAGATATGAGATTAAAGTGCTAACTAGCAGGATTATGAGTTGGAACTTCATATAGACATCATGTTATGTATGACAAATATTTACTTACTAAGTGTACTTGTATAGCAAACAACTGTCAATTCCCTTATCACAGTTGAGAAGTTGAGAAGTTGAAAATGTCTGTGATGTTAGACAATCAGCCATAAGATTCATGATTCATTCAGTATCATTCATGCTGAGTATGGTTGTGACCAAGACAGCTCTCAAAGACATATTCCTTTTTACTACAAGTGAATTCTGTAGATAGTATAAGCCACTTCTGTAAGCAGTAGCCTGGAATTGATAAATGATTTGTTTGCTTACAGTGATACATTTAATTGTTCCCATAAGAAAGATTATGTAGAGTAGACTAGAAGATTTGCTTAAAGTTATGACAGTAGCAGACCAGCACAACTTCTATTTATGTGGTTCTGAAAATGAAAGGAAATCATAGTTGAATAGCTAATGTTAGCAAAATTCCAACAGCATAAGCAAATTTCTCAAAGTCAAAAATCATTCCATGTGCACCAGCACAAAAACATAGTTGAGATGCAGTAAAATGATGAGGTTGACTTTAATGGTATTGAAATATTCAATACTTTTGAGATAACAAGATGATGCAAGCTTGATATCAATCTTTCGGTGTTGGATATGTGACAAAATTATGTTCAGTTCTGTTATTATTGGCATAAGTAATTAGCTTGGAATGAGATATGGAGTAATAAATAAAACTAATTGCTTCACTGTCAGTAGAATATTAATATTTACACGGATTTAAATATCAATATGAAAATAAATATATTTTCATTTAAATTTTCATCTCTCTCAATTTATATTTGTTCTCTTTGAAAGCCTGGTATTATTAAACCATTAATATTTAATATATTTATTTCTGTTTAAATGTTGAAATAACTTTTTTAATTTTTTCAGAAGTTTTTCTATAAGTGAACCTGGTGTTTTAGTATGCAACTTTAACAGTTATAAAACATCAAATATTAACAATTTAATTATTGAATTCCAATTATTAAAACTCCAGGTGTCAGGAAGAACATAATTCCATAATACATTTGAACCCAATATAACAATTTCAGATATTACAACAAGATGCATAAGGTTAATGGAAACTTGACTAAAGATGACCAAGTACAGAGCATTTGGTCAACTGCACAATAATGAGCAGAGTAATAAATGTATTGATACAAAGTGAAATCTTGTGAAAGTGACAACATATTAATGACAGGGAAGATGATTGGATATCAAAGCAATCAGCAAATTTGTGCAAGGGAGATAACACAGGTACTTTTAAGCATTGACATAAATTTAAGATGCTATGAGAATATTTCAAGGTTCTTGAGAACTTTAATTCTCTTCAGAAAACATCATGTAGCATAGACACACATAACTGCTGTACAGAATATTCATCAAATCTATGTATATGTAAAAAATAAAAAAATTGAAAACAGATGTAAATCAAATTGGATGATTATAAGAGAAGTAATAAGGTAAAAGACATGAAAGGGTGTGGGAACCAAAAGATGGATATGAATTTTCAATGGTTGAACTGATCCTGCCATACAGCAGTAGTCTACCAACATACAATAATTCTCTTTATGCCTGCCTTTCTGCTTGTTGAAAGAGCACCATACCTAGTCTTTAGCATTTCTGTGTGTGCCAGAAGGAATGAGCATAGATTCATAAATAAGAGAAAAACAAAAAAGAACAAAAGCAGTGAGAGTGTGTGTGCTATGCATACAATTATGTGTGATAATGATTGTGTCTTTGTGAATGCTTTAGTCAAATATTCAGCACTGCTGTTGCTAGTAATCATTCTTTTTTTTAAGCCTCAAAAAGATGAAAGCAAAGTTAATCTGAAATGGACTTGAACTCAAAAGTATGAGTAATGAATCTAAATAATATATTGCTTCTTTTAATCCATTGCTCAATAGTTTAATGATCATCAGACTCCTCAATCTGAATGGATTATCTTATAACTGGTTATAGTGGCTTACTGACACTGATACAGACTACACATTTGTATGAGGGTACCAGCATAAATCAATCTTATTATTAGTATATACTTTATTGAGTTCAGAGGGAATTAATACAAAGGTGTTTTCAATAAGATAGACACTTATATCAAAGAGGAATGTATAAAAACTACTCAAAAGTATTTAACCCATATGGTCTACACACAAAAACTTGATTACATCGATAGGAAGACAAATTGTCTGACTGGCATATTTTCACTCATTAACATGTTGCAACTACAGGACTACAGACATGCTGTTTATTCTTTCTGCCTTTTGAGATTCCAATAGCTTCTATGCATCCAACATAGCTTCTGCATACTCACCACAATGGACTTTCTCACTTTGCACCCCCTACTGAATCACTCAATTGGGTCTCACCTGCCCTGTCGCACAGTAAGCACTTTCACAGTTCTATATTTAAGAGATGAGGAATTATGTACATTATTTACATTATTTACAACTGACGGATATTTGTCCTCATCGTGCTTGTTGTTAGCACAACGTTTCGGCTGATATACCCTCCAGCCTTCATCAGGTGTCTTGGGGGAAATTTCGAACCTGGGTTCTCATTCTTAAGGTATTTTTCAATGTTATTATTATTATCATCATTATTCAGGTCACTGCCTGGAATCAAACTCGGAATCTTGGGGTTAAGAGTGCAGGCTACTAACCCCAAGATTCTGAGTTCAATTCCAGGCAGTGACCTGAATAATAATAATAATAACATCAAAAAATACCACAGGAATAAGAACCCAGGCTCGAAATTTCCTCAAGACATGTGATGAAGGCTGAAGGGTATGAGCCGAAACATTGTGCTAACAACAAACAAGATGAGGACAAATATCCGTCAATTGTAAATAATGTAAATAAAGCACTTTTACAGTTGTGTGCAGCAAAGAATGCAGAGGGAGCAATGTCCTTGGACATCCATTTCAGAGGAGTATCTCAAGAGTAAAATTAGATTAAAGTTATTTGAAATTTGCAATTATTGCAGTTAACTTCATTTTATAAGCTGCCCTACAGTTCAAGAAGCTGATGTGAATGGGAATGTATGTTTTAAATAAGTGATACCAGAGTAAAAAAATTGTTACACATAAATACTGTATGTAATACTGATTAAGGTAACATAAAACAGTGGTAATTCTATAAATGCCACTGAGCTTGCTTAAATTCACAGTCTGCTTGCCTCAACCCAACTGACCAGCATTAATGTTAAAACTCATTATATATACTAATATAGGTTACTAAATACGAGGAGATGCTGAAAAGTTCCTGGCTTTGGGTAAAAGAAAATACAAGAGGATCAGTTACTTATGATTTTATCCAACATATTTTTCCTCTTGGAGTCACACACTTATTGCAGCAGTCCTTCAGTTTTCTAAGCCCTGTAAAAGAACTCAGAAGGTTGGGCCTCCAACCAAGCTTTTCCTGATACCATTAAAGCCAGGAACTTTTCAGCGCCCTTTCGTACATGCAAACAGTTAATTGACCAGATGAATATAATTCTGGGAAATTGGTCCAATCGTACGTTAATGTAATGCAAATCAAATGTGTATAGCAGATTGTAAGTTATATGTACAGTTAGAATAACCATAGAACATTTCAAGAGGGTTGTGCCAGGGTGCCGGAGAACTCATGCAACAAGTGCATAAAAGTTTGTATATACATAGAGAGAGAATAATATAATATTTTAGGCTATTATATCTACTGTCGAAAATGTGGTACAAACAACTGAGTAATCTATGTGGTAGTATCAAAAATTTAATGGACTAGTTCTGTAACATACCAACAGATGGCATGGCAGCACACAGTTGCCTGTGCAGTGAGAGCTAGCAGTGAGCTTCATGAGGCAGTGTGCTGAGTGACATCACTGTGTTTACTTCACAAATTGTGAAATTTGTGGTTTTGTGATCACATATATGCTGTAGTCTGCGATTTTGTCATGGACAGGAACAAAGAGCCAACATGAAATTTTGTATTAAATTCAGAAAGTCTGCTACAGAGATATTGAGCATGCTTTGGCAAGCTTATGGTGATGAGGCAATGGGTTGTACACAATGTTTTGAGTGGCACAGGCCTTCAAAAGCAGAAGAATGCCTCTGGAAGATGATGAGCAATCTAGAAGACCTGACACAAGTGTCACCTACAGAAATGTGGTATTGTTCATCGAAAATTGGTTCTCCAGGGCCAACCATCAATCGCAACTGGATCTGTGGAGTGCGAAGAATTGGATTCTTCATGATGACAATGCACCCTGTCACCAAGCTCTCTTCACTTGTGAGTTTCTCACCAAAAAAAACATGGTGTCACTTCTACACCTGCCCTATTCGTCAGATTTAGCACCTACAGACTTCCATCTCTTCACCAAGATGAAAATTCAGCTCAAAGGTCACCGTTTTAACACCATTGTTGAGATCCAGAGCGAATCACAGAAAGTCCTTGTCTCACTTATTGAAAACAACTTCCAGGCCAGGTTCCAAAAGTGGCAGGAACGTTGGGACTGGTATATTGCTGGCTGTGCAAGGTGATAACTTCGAAGGAGATAATGTTAAAACTTAGGTAAATAAGTTATCTTTTATTAAACATAACTATTCTGGGAACCTCTTGATACCACCATGCATTATATTTACACCGCAGATGAAGATAGAGCAGCTGACTGGAACACATAACAGGAATAAATAAAAACCAAAGACAAAGAAGATTTCCAGCAAGAGGAACATAGGAAGTAGAGAAAAGAAGAGAAAGTAGGAGAAACGAAAACTGATGTGGAGCGATGGAGGATTTTTTTGTTATAGAATCAGAATATAACACTGTCTCTCCTTAGTATCCTTGCTAGAATGAAGATTCAGAGGAAATTTAAGTATATTTTGGGTATTTCAAGAAACTGCTTCCATTTGAAGAGGATACTAGTACAACATGATCAAGAAAGATATCAAAGTAAAAGCAATAGATTTACTACGATAACAAGAGATCCTTTTCATAATAAGAGATCCTTTTCAAAATTGTGATTTGAGAATGTTTCTACAAACAGAGAACTCATGGAGAGGAAATGGCTGCTATAGTCTCTATTTAGGGAAATAGGCTTTGTTTGCTTTTTATTTTCAAAGGAACATTGATTGTTAATGTCAAACTTTAGTCAGAAAAATTTCTCCGTTTGGAGGAAGGTGAATCCATGAATACCTGACTATGAGACAAGCCTGTCTCATAGAGCTTATATGAGGAAATACTTGAGCCTGGTAGTGTAACTTCAGCATTCGACTATGATGATAGGTGCTAAACTTCAACAGCAAATATCAGCTGAAAAGGAAAAATGGAAAGCTGTAGCTGAACAGATTGGTGAGATTTCTGGCAAAGCAGGATTTGGCCTTTTTTTTTTGAGCATTCAGGTAAAGTAAGTCTAGTTTATTGGTGTGAGAGGAGAAAATCTGTAATATTACAGGAAAGTTTTCAGTAAGAGTTGGAATTTTAGCCAAGTACGATGTAATTGTAGATGGAAACTTGTAGAGACAGCAAAATAAACCAAAGAAATGTCTTCTACTTGTCCAAAAGAAATAAAAAAAACTAATCAATCTCATTGTTGAAACTGTCAAGAAAAGATTAATTTCTGAAACTAAGGCTTCAAAATATTTTAGCATAATACTAGATATTACCCATGAGTATCAGGTTTATGAAATTGTGTTATATATATATATATATATATATATATATATATATATATATATAGATGAATAAAGGAAGCATTTGTAGGACCTTTTCAAATCATCAAGAAAAGTGCAATCAGCTAGGTAAAGAAAATTCTGGAGAATTGGAAGAATGACTTTTGTGAATAAGCAGATTTTAGCAGAGTAATTATGGCTGGAATGAGAAGTGTTTAAAAAATATTCTTAGTGCTTACCAAAAAGCCGTGTTTGTGAATTAGGCCTGTGTCCATGCAAGTGGTGCACAACCTGTGTGCTATATTAGGAAGTGTTAAAATGTCCATGAAAAGGCAATGTCATACATGATGGAGTAATACTGCAAATGTAATTTACAGTGAGTATGACAAAGTTATTGCATGCCTTGGAACACTTTCAAGTAGGACAATTTTCTAAGGATACCAAATCTAATGTAAGATCACCTGTGAACCCTTTTTAACAATTCCTGCATTAAAATTTTGTATCCAATCTTTTGTGGAGAAAGTTTCAACACATTTGCAAGATTTCAACATCAATTTCCATGAAGCTTGTTGTGATCTGAAAGGGTTTATTAAAATCCTGAATCTGAAAAATGATGAAATTATCCACAATGCGATACTTTCAGCTAATGAATATTGTGAAGAATGGGGAATAACAATTACATGAACAAGGAGCTAAAAAATGATGCCTGGAGACTCAGCAGGAGATAGTTAGCTGATGGCACATCAACAAATGAATAGAGTATTAATAGAGATTGTGAATCAATTAAAATCTTTAGTGGAAGACAGCAGTTTTCT
The DNA here is from genome assembly GCF_046866305.1 of Octopus bimaculoides. Lineage (NCBI taxonomy): Eukaryota > Metazoa > Mollusca > Cephalopoda > Octopoda > Octopodidae > Octopus > Octopus bimaculoides. Next base: position 33,971,209 of record NC_142945.1, on the reverse strand, counting down.
CTTTCAAGATCTCAGAATTTGGATTAAGTTGTTATTGAGAGTGAAGAAAGATTTGGACTTTGCACATTATTATGATTATTAGGTGACAATCATTCAGTGATAAAAGGAGAGGGAATACAGTTTCCTTTCATATCAAATATGTTTAGGGGTCTTTACTGCAGTTTGGAAGGTATGTCTTCCCTATAGTGTGCATTGCATTTTTAATGCAAGGTATGAAAAGTATGAAAGATCATTTTCAAAGCTGAAATTAACAAAAACATATCTCAGGTGTTTCAAGTCACAAGAGTAACTAACTTGGTTTTAATCAATACCAAAAAAGAATTCTTCTCAGTTGATCAAAAAAAAAATGTAGTTCAAATGTTTTCACACAGAAGATCTCATTTGCGACATGGACACCGATGTAGCTGATTTCTACTTAATATAGATAAAAAGTTTATTTCATTTGTGTTTACAAATTTAAAATGTCTTCCTTTTTCATGTTTCTCAATATTAGTCCCGAAGTTAAGTCTTGGGAGCAAGCAATCAAGGAATTAGCCACTGGCATCAACAAATCTCTGCATACCACTGCCCTTTTCACAGCCATTTATCTATAGAATTTTAAATTTTTTGTGTCTAGATCAAAAGAGCAATACTAACTGGCATAACAACATTTAATAAATACTCTATTTTGAGAGGAAATGCTACAAATCTAATTTCTCAGTGAATTTGAATTATTTTATACATGGAACAGAATTTCCTTCTCGGCTTCCATTTTAGTATTTGCTAATGAAAAAGGGATTGTCACTGATGTATATCATATTTCTCACTTCAACATCTAGAAGTAGTATATTGTCAATTTCTCTAACAGTTATGTATGTATACATGCATACTTATACATGCGCTACTATTTCTACCATTGTACCATTGCACACTGCAATTGTAACCATAATGGTTTAGATTATTATGCATGAAAGGAAAGACTCAGTAATAATGAACCAACATTTTGGACTGTTTTATAAGAACAAAATGAGAAGCTGAAACAATTGTTGGCATTTCTAAATAGAGCTTTATAAAGCTAGAAAAGTGAAATAGCCCCATCAAAAATCAATCTGGCAGATTGAGAGAATTACCAAAACTACATTAATAATAAAAATGAATAATAAATTCAGTTTGAATATTGATAGAATAACAACAGCTGTATCAATAAATAAATAAATTATAAAAGTGCAATAAAATTAAAGTGAATAAAGAAAAGTCTAGCAACAAACTGTAGTGGAAATAGTGAAAATCATTTCATAGATATGTACTGTATCTATTTTTGTAAGACATCAAGTTCATAATTCTCAAATTAGATTGATAGCATCTCCTCAGTATAAAAAGCAATGCCTTTTATGTGACTAGAAGACTTGTAGTTCTCAACATACATTGATCCTAAAGATACAAATTAATAGAGAAATCATCAGAGTGGCTACAAAATGGATTTAGAGGGGAATCTTCAGATGAAGAGCTAGATGAATAAATATGAAGTATTGATCAATGAACCGAAAAAGAAATGAAGCAAAGCAAGACTAATTGAAAGGGAAACAGAAATACTACTGAAAATATTAGTAATTAGTAGAGATTCTCAATAACACAAAATAATGTATGGATTATGGTGATGTCTGTTTTAAGAATCAACAACATAATTGTATTTACAAATACCTCTGACCTATTCTTGTTTAAAGGATCACCAAAACAGGTTCTTTGAGGTTAAAGGTTATTTGTCATTGAGTTGGGTATAACTTGAATATTAGGATGAAGACAGGGATATAAAAAAGAGAAGGTATGAGAGAAGGAGACAATAAAAGTGGGGGTGTATAAGAGGAGGGGAGGAGGTTAAATTCTCAGCTTCTAACAACTCATTAAATTCACTAGACTGAAACAATTTTAAAGAGGATAGAAATTCAGTGAAAAATTACAGGAAAGAGTAGACAAGGAACTTTCACATTATGTAGATATCCTATAATTACATTGAATTACATACACACACACACACACACACACACACACACATACACACATATGGATGTATGTATATGTGCTTGTAAATATATTTTAACTTTGCCTTTGTGCTGTATTTTTCATCACTTCTACATCACTTATATGTGTATGTGTGTATCTCTATCTATCTATCATTCTTTCTTTATCTCTCTCTCTCTCTCTCTCTCTCTACACACACACACGCACGCACACATACATATACATACATGGAATAAGATGAGATGAACAAGGGGAAAGATTGTACTAGTGCAGGTTATGTAATACATATGAAGAGTGTCAGTTGTATAATGAAATGCTAAGCACTCACAGTCAATGTAACTTGTCAAAAAGAGAGAATTAAAAAAAAAATGAAGTGATGGAGATTGATCTCAAGAAGTTGAATTTCCTGTTCTGCACCATATTTATTAAAATTGCTCACTCAAAATTCAATGTATATCTATAACATAGTTCAAGAGTTGCTGGTGGCCATAATCTCTGCATTTACTCTATAAACAGCTGACATAGAGCTTGTCGTAACATTCCTTCGGCATTTTGGCTACATCTTTTAGTTTGACAATGCTCTGGCCATTAGAATGTGTGACTTGATAGAATTAGGGCTCTCTCTATAAAACCACTAAAAAAACTCATTGAGGTAGATGGCTTCAACTATAATGTATAAACCAAAATATATCATCATCTAATAACTTAATATGACACATCTTTACTGCCCTCCCAGCTCCATTTCTGTATTTTCTGACATCCATCACTCTCTCTCTTACTATCACCCATCTCTACGATTAGCCATTACATGTCCCCTCTTACCATCAGCCATCTTTATTCCTATTTTTCAAGCTTTCATTCTCTCACACACTTACCTCCTCCCTGTCATTCTTTTTGACATATATCACTCTCCCTCGCATCCATTACTTCCCTTCCATCACCTACTTTCCTTTACTTCTTACCTTTATCCCATTAAACTGCTCATGTTTTTCTATTCAACTTCATTACCAACAACTAACATGTATCAGCATATCACTGCCGCACCTTCATTACTCTTCTATCTGTGTCTCCCACCATATCAATACTTATACTATTTTTTTCACTCCCTCTCCCTCATCACTTTTAATTATATTCCCATTGAATGAAGGGAATAAAAGATTATTAAGACTCTTTAGTTCTGCAAGGGGGCAGGCAACTTTTCTTGTGCTAATGCCTTGATAAAATGCACATATTGCACCGTGTAAAAGGATTGGCAAATGGATGGAGATAACACAGTGTACAGAGGGAACTTTAGTCTTTATGAGGATGACCTCTCTAATGCAGGTACATTGGAATGTTATATCTGAAAAATAAAGGCATACATTTGCTGGGGAAGCAATTATGTACAAACAGAATCTATAAAAGGATTCCTAATTTTTCAGTTTACTTGACCAATTTAATTTTGTTTGTTAAAAATGCTGTTTGTGAGGAATACATATTTTATGTATTGATACCATTTTCATTTGTTTATATTTTGTGCACTTTTATGAAACTTCTCTTGAACTACCTTCTTATTTCTTTCTCTGTAACAGTTATGAAGAAATCTACCAGACCAACAAAATATTGACAGCTCCTTTACCCACTGTAAATTCAGCTTTGAGAACTAGATCACCAGCAAAAAAAATTATTCTCTTGGCTAGCCTGCTCTAAATTCCTCTGTGATGGCCTTTAGGACTATAATAAACAGTCATATCAATCTGTCATATCTATATATATATATATATATATATATATATATATGTATATATATATATATATCATCATCATCATCATCGTCATCATTGTTTAACATCCATGTACCATGTTGGCATGGGTTGGATGGTTTGACAGGTGCTGCTAGTAAGCCAGAAGACTGCACGAAGCTCCACTGTCTGCTTTGACATGGTTTTTACAGCTGAATGCCATTCCTTATGCCAACCACTTTAAAAAGTAGATTGAATGCTTTTTTATGTGACAACAGCATTGGTAAGATCATTCAGTAAATAGCAAGATAAAACTCCCACAACTGAGAGAGTGGGGTGGTGTTGAAAGAGAAATGACTTTGTGCCAGGCGGTGATAGGTTAGAGTATGACAGAGGACAGGAACAGATGTCTTTCTGTAGTGGAGTTACATAATTACACCATTTAGAGAGAGAGAGAGAGAGAGAGAGAGAGAGAAAGTGAGCAAGAGAGATGATGGCAATGTGCCAGGGCATACTCTCAAAGTACAAGGAGGTGAATATAAATGAATGGTAAAGGATTCCCCAGGGGTGCATCAGAAGGGAGTTCATGGGAGTGCAAAGGAGATGAGTGAAGGGAAGGAGGAGAATGCAGTGAGTGATTAAACATGGGTATATAGGGGGTAACAGGATAGCAATGATACAGTTGGCACGGTGTGGGGGACAAGAGAGAGAGTGAGAGATGACAGAGCAATGCTGGGTTGCAAAAGGGGGTAGGATATTGCCTGTGAGCTTGTAAAAACAAATTGCGGATGAGGACTTTTATTGCAGACTAGTTATTGAAACAGTTGGTAAGAAAAGACAATTCTGATGAAGCAGATAACAAGACTTGGGCTTTAGGGATGGATCATTGTTTCTCACCTTTGAGAATATTCGACACACAATAAACAACAGTTCAACAAATTACTGTCTGTTGTTATTTTATGTATAGCTTAACTAAAGCTATAAGTGTATACCTACGCCTGAATTTCTGCAGAGATTTTTAGAATGATATGTATATATAAATCTATGTGTTTGCCCATACTACAGTATCTCTTAACTTAATGGTAATTTTGCTTTGACTTTTCATTTTACTTTTGGTTAGTATACATTATTATTTTATTAATAGTTTATGTATGTGTGAGTGTACATGGTTCAGAGTATGCACATATGTATGTATGTATGAATGTATTTACATATAATGTATATCTGTGTGTATATATGCATTTATGTGTGTGTGTATATATATGTATTTGTGTATGTGTGTGTGTGTATGTATATATGTATTTGTGTGTGTGTGTGTGTGTGTGTGTGTGTGTGCGTGTGTGCATGTCTCCCCACTAGAGATATAAACAAGCATGTATTCTGCACCAAAACTTTATATGAGAGTTTCTCTTATCTACTGCAGTAAAGTTTTTTCTAAAAGAACATTCCTGTTTAAGTGGGAATAAATATTAACTTGTGGTATTAACACTACTTCTGTCACTAATATATATATACACACACACACACACACACACATATATAAATATATATATACACGCACACACACACACACACACACACACACATAGTCAACAGATGAGAGCTAGAGATTTTCAGTATAGAAGACGCTTGTAGAGCTCAAATGATTCAAACTTAGACCTTGATGTCTTTGCAGAGGATCAATTCCATGAGGTAAAGAATGGCTATAAGATGGATCAAGTTGGGCCATCTATGGGCCATCCACTGTCAACCAGGAAGCATTGCAGCAAATACCTCAGAAGCCTCTACTCAAAGACCTAGACCTGCTGCCTAGTGTAGATGAGGTCAAGACTGCCATAAAAGAAATGAACTGTGGTAAAGCTCCAGGAGCAGAAGGTATTTCTGCAGAACTGTACATGGCACTTGGCTATGTGGTTTTCAGTGCCTTCCATAACATCCTTGTATCCATCTGGAAGGAAGAGAGTATGCCAGCAGACTTCCAAGACGTTACCATAATTACACTTCACAAGAACAAATGTTGTTATATGTAACTTACTTTTCTCAGAGAATTACAGAAATGCAATTTTTCTGTGAGAATTATGGAAATGCAGCCAAACATCCATGTATAAGCTTATTTTAATCCTCATAATTTGAACTTTGGTGTACCAAATTTATCAGTCATTTAATTTTCATGTTTTATTGTGTTATATCGACTTCAGTATCTTTTTCTGATATTGTTCTGGTGTGATTGCATGAGAGAACAGAACTGAGGACAACTTACTGTTTAGTTAGACCTACACAAGGGAGACTTAATAATATTAGATAGAATGAGGAGCAGTTTGAGACATAAATAATAATCAAACCTAGTCATGGAGACTGAACTACATATCTACCACTTGTCAGGTGGCTCTCTTACCACTATAAAATGCCTAATGAAAAAATACCTTCAGACAGGACTCAGGTCAAATATCTATTGCTTGTCAGGGGACTGATTTGACTGCAGAATGCCAGCTTTGTACTTTGTTAATCATATTAATACAAAAAAGAAAAATCAGCGCAGAGGATTCAACTTTTGTCTATGATTTGTATAGGATCAATAACTTAGCAATAATAAATTAATGAGATAGTTGTACACTGAACAGCAATTTGAAACAACCTCAAAATAAATATTAGTCAAGCTCAGGACTGATGTAAAGCTAAGGGTCTTGTCAAAGTATTTACAATGAATGGACTTTATCAAAGTTACCCAAGATCCAGGTATTAGTTTTAAACAAGATGGTCTATCCTTTATTGTCAGACATATTTGAGAAGAAGAAGAAGAAGAAAGAGGAGGGGGAGGAGGAGGAGGCAGCAGCAGTGGTGGTGGTGGTGGTGGATGTGGTGGTGGTGGTGGCAGCAGCAGTAGTAGTTGGAGAAGATAATATACACAAACTTCTTTAAAATTGTAGAACAACAAACTAAGTATTACACTGCCTAATCTCAATCTATTTATCTTTTTACCGAAAACAACTGCCTAAATTTGGTGTAGGTTTTCAAAAAAATATTTTTTCTCCTAATGAGCCAATATATGCATCACCTTTTATATTATAGTGAAATAACTGCTACCATCTTAGATCACCAGTAATGTCTTATGATTAATGCCTTTGGTTAATAAGCTAAACATTAATATATTGATAAACTATTTAATATCAAGAGCAGCTCAAATACTATCTTCATGGTTTCATAAAGCTGTTCATTAGCTGATAATTCTATCAGATTAATTAGATAAGAAATATATCCCCTGTAGGTTATGATGTCAGTCTATCAAAATTAACATCTTCTGAAGTTTTGCTATCTGCTCCCCACAAATAACTGAGACATCAATAATTAAATATATTAACAAGAACTCTACACCTATGAAACTGATTGTTCAGCTTCTCAGCAGCTCAGTGAATTCATCTCATATTAAATAGTATGTTACTCCTGTTACATAATTTTTTAACATTTATAAGTATTGTTTTCTTGTAGGGAAAACCTAACAGATCACCATTCTTATAAGACATTTCAATAATTGTTCAATAAGCAAAATTAGTTGAATTCAGCTTATATATCAGAATTAGTAAGCAATAGTACCATTGGTTTTTAACTAGCCAATCAAAAGTTGGCTGCATGCTTAATGATAAGACGAACAGAGGAGTTTTTCTAGCTTAATATAGAGCAAATATCTCAAGAGATTTATTCATAAATCATTGTGTACACACACACACATGTTGTATTCATCATCATCATCATCATCGTTTAACGTCCGCTTTCCATGCTAGCATGGATTGGACGATTTGACTGAGGACTGGTGAAACCAGATGGCTACACCAGGCTCCAATCTGATTTGGCAGAGTTTCTACAGGTGGATGCCCTTCCTAACGCCAACCACTCTGAGAGTGTAGTTGGTGCTTTTATGTGCCACCGGCACGAAGGCCAGTCAGGTGGTACTGGCAACGACCACGCTCAAAACGGTGTATTTTATGTGCCACCCGCACAAGAGCGAGTCCAGGGGCACTGGCAATGATCTCGCTCGAAAGTCCTTACACATGCCACGGGCACAAGTGCCAGGAAGGCGATGCTGGGCACAGATGCCATCATGATTTCGTATTATTATTATTATTATTATTATCATTATTATTATTATTATTGTTCAGTAGTTTTATTTTTATAACGTGCTTTCACTTCACTACCGAGCGCAGCTCTGTGCGCCTTGGGTATGTGCTGTGGTTTGCTGTGGTGCTCTTATGTTTACTGTATTGAAAGTGTTTTGTGTAGAATGTGTGCAGTACCCAGTAGTGCAATTTTCTGTATGTTATATATATTTGTAAGTCCTGGTGTTTTTGTTATGTATTTGTCTGAATATTTTTTTATTATACCTAAGGCACCTACTATGATAGGAATTGTTTCTGTTTTTAGATTCCACATTCGAGTTATCTCTATTTCCAGGTCTTTGTATTTTGAAAGTTTTTCGATTTCTTTTAGAGAAACGTTGTCATCTGCTGGTATTGATACATCAATTAGAAAGCATTTTTTTTCTTCATGATCTTTGACAACTATATCTGGTCTATTTGCCTTAATTTCTCTATCTGTGTGTATTGGCATATCCCAGAGTATGGTTGCTTTCTCGTTTTCTGTGACCTTTTCTGGCGTGTGTTTATACCATCTTTTTTCTGTTGTTATTCCATAGTGTTGGCATAGTTTCCAGTGTATATAGGTCCCAGATCTGTCGTGTCTGTGAATATATTCCTTCTTAGCCAGGACTGGGCAGCCAGAGATAATATGATTTATTGTTTCTTGTCCATCTCCACATATTCTACAGTTACTTGTTATATTTCTTTACATTATGTGTTTTTGGTAATTTCTGGTGGGGCGGCTCTGGTCTTGTGCAGCAATTAAAAATCCTTCAGTCTCTGCTTTGAGTCCTGAGCTTCTAAGCCATTGCTAGGATTTTTCTCTGTCTATTTCTTTCGCATTTAGTTTAGCCCAGTATTTACCATGTAGGGGCTTTTCTTGCCATCGTTTTATCATGGTCCGTTGCTGTTCTAGTTTTAGTTTGGATTTCATTTGTTTTATAGCTTTTGTTGTTTCTTCTTCTTCTTCTTCGTATTTGTTAGGTAGATTGATTTCTTGTTTGGATTTGTCAGCTTCCTTAAATACTGAAAACAGTTTTTTGTTTTGCTCGTGTTTTGTGGCTATTTGTATTAGTTTCCCTTGCTTCTGGAGTAGGTATTTTTGCAGTCCTATGGTGATTATTTTACAATAGTTTTCTAGCTGTATAAGACCCCTGCCACCTTCTGTGCGTTGTATATATAGCCTTTCTATGTCAGATTTTGGGTGGTGCATCCTATATCCTGTCATTATTTTTCTTGTTTTCCTGTCTATTTTACATAGTTCGTTTAGTGTCCAGTTAAGGATGTTGTAGCTGTAGCTTATGACTGGGACAGCTATAGTGTTGATACCCATTATCTTGTTTTTAGCATTAAGCTCTGTTTTTAGTATTGATCTAACTCGTCTATAGTACTCTTTCTTTATTTTTTCTTTCATTTGTGTATGTTTATCCTATCTAGTTCATTGACTCCTAAATACTTATATGGTTGGCTTTCGTCTAGTTCTCTTATTTCATTGGCTTTATCTAGTGTTATATTGCTACTTTTAACTAATTTTCCTCTTTTCAGGGTTGCTTTGGCACATTTTTCTAATCCAAATTTCATATCTATTTCCTTGGTAAAGCCGTGTACCGTCTGTAGTTTATTATTATTATTATTATTATTATTATCATTATTATTATTGTTGTTGTTGTTGTTGTTGTTGTTATTAATAATAATAATAATAATAATAACAATAATAATGATAATTAAGGTGACAATCTGGTAGAATTGTTAGCACAAGCAGCCAAAATGTTTGCAGTATTTCACCTGCCTTTACATTCTGAGTTCAACTTCTGCCCAGGTTAAGACCTTTCATCCTTTTGGAATCAATAAATTATGTACCAGTTGAGCACTGGGGTCAATGAAATTGACTTACCCACTCCCCCCAAATTGCTGCCCCTGTGCCAAAATTTGAAGCTATTTTTATTATTTTTAATTAAAGACAAGAAACTACATTGTGGGGTCAAACCCAGAACCACATGGTTGAGAAGTGAACTTCTTAACTATACAACCATACTTGCACTCATGTTCATGGCTGCTCTATTACCACCATATTAAAGAAGAAAAATATAAATAAAATAGAATAAAAACAGTAACAAAAAACAGAATAAAACATCTGTTTAAGATGTTTGAATACATGTGATAATTTTATAAGATTATCAATTAAGGAGAGACTCTCTACAGATGGAAACATGCTTTCACAGAAATAGCTGAATGAAACCAATGATTTTACAAAGTTAGTTTAACAGAAAAAAAGGTTTAATTCTCTATCAAAAGGCTTTATTATCAGTTTTAAGAAAAAAAAAAGCAACTTCCAGATGTTTTAAAAACAATAGGGTAATTAATGTAAACAACAATACCAAGCAAAACAAAAACAGGTGAATTGTAACAAAATAGATTTTTTAAATGTTTTATAAACATCAATTGAGAAAAATATAAAAGAAATTAGAATTTTAAAAATAAATATTCCACTTGTTAATGAAAATGTTCAAATAAAATAATTTTGTTTGGCAACACAACAAAAATAAAGATAAAATCATTTTATTTCTAATGGCTTAATGGAGAAAGTAAATGAGAAGTTGAAAAAAGAAAATGAAAACCCAAGTTGCATGAAATTTCTGCATTAACATTAGTTGTTTTCTTTTAATATTACTGAATGACTAATGAAAGTGTTTGCTTTTCGATTTTTCTATTTCATCTGTTGATAAGTATGACATAACTTTTACACTTCATACACATAATATAAGCTTAACTAAACTATATACAAATTTATTATGCACATGCATATATGTAAAATCACAGACATAACATCCACATAATCTCACGAGCACTTCAAAAACATGTGCATATACACATATATGTGCATTGGCACATGCCCACACTGTTAGATATAACAAAGTGGAAGATATCTGTATAACACATATCCATTTTCCAAGTCGAATAACAAGGAGTTCACAAAATAATTAAGTGAATACAAAAAATGGAAACTCAAGGAGAAATGATCTGATGAAATTTTCAACTATCAAAAGGTAGCTACTCATTTTACAATGTTAAGTTTGTCACCATCTACAGATGAAAGAAGACAACCAAGCACCAGTAGAGTCAATGATAGTACACCAGTCACAAGGGTTTTTCTAACAATTTTCAGCCTGCTATTAATACTTTTGACATGAATGATGTCATAGTGGTCAACATGAATGTATTGAAAATCAAGAAAAGACAGCAGAAATGTGATGCAAAAAATAATTTCAGTGATTTCAAAAAATACAGTAACCTCATAAAATGTCACATAACATTTAATAATTATTTCAAACAGAATTGTTTAATGGAAGATAAAATGAGAGAATGAAAACAGATGTTTTACAAGTAAATATTTTGAAAAATAAAAGAAATTGGCCAAACTCTGATGTGATTCTGGTTAGCTTGCTTAAACAACAAATGCTGTATAAATAGTTTATTTTTTAAATGCTAAACACCACTCAAAACATGGATTTTCTGATTCGATTAATGCACTCTGGAACAATCATGAAAATAGTATGGAATATAAGAAGACAATGTTGTGTTGGATAAATAGAAAGACAAGTAAAACACCTGGGAATCAGAAACTTGAAGCAACTTGAAAAGAAATATATAGTACTATTTTGAAGTCCTGAAAAGAGTTGTAACTTTTGTATAAAATTCTTACCAAATTTCTAAGTGAAAGAGATTTGGTATTTAGAGGCCATTAAGTGGGGCTCACCAAAAACTGGCAACTTTATAAAAATCATTGAACTTATTGCAGAGTTTGATCCATCTTGACATGAACATTTTGGGAAATGTAAGAACGGAAAAGTAAATACTGGTAATCCATCTTAATCTGAGTACAGATTTCATAGAAATCGTAGGAAAACAAGTGCAAAATGAAATTGTGAATCACATTAAACCAAAACACTAAATACTACTTTAATATTGTTTACTGATTGGCCAGCTGGTAATCATGGTTCAATAATTTTATAATTGAAAACCTCATGAGGGATTTTAATAATTTTAACAAGTGAAACCATTCATCCATGATCTTGTTCAACAGAGTATAAGTTCTGAGTGAACAAAAGCTTTCACTTGAAAATACCCATGGTCATGTCTACTATACTGGATTTAACATGAAAGTCTCAGAAGAAGGGGCCACAAGCACACTTTAAAAACAATAACAGGTGTGCAGATTATACTGCTTGTGCAGCTTATTCACACGATATTGTAAGAGAAAAGTTATTGTTCACTGTACCTGAAGTTGTTGAATATCTTGTCATTTTGCAGTGATTGTGTTTTCTTTGCTGAATCGCCATACATGGAGTATTTTAAACACTGAGGGTAATCTAGATTTTCTCTAAAGGGCTTAAGTCTAACTAGATAGTCTGGAACTATGAAGCAGTGAAAGCAATTAAAAATGGATACATGAGTATTTTACAAACTCTCAAGCATATTTTTGAACACTCAGAGAGAAACTAGAATGTAAATGAGATGCAAAGATTTTATACAACAAACTGGTAAAGTTGGAATATGCTATTTTAACAGCTGTTTGGGTAGAAGTACTGAAGTGTTTCAACAAAACATTAAGAAACTTCAAATATCTAGTTTTGATATATTTAAAGGTATCTTCTGTTATCAACTTGCATTTGTTTCTTGAAGAACTCAAAGAAAATTCAAAGAAGAGTAAGATCCATTGTGAATTAGAAGCAAAGGTTTTGTGTGAAGATGTAACCCCAAGTTATTCTAATGATTCCAATACACCATTACAAAGAAATTTTCTGATAGAACAACTGATAATGCTTCTTTGAGAGGAACAGAAAAATTTATATCAGAAGTTCTAAATCAACTCTGGCAGCTTCATAATCCATTTACATAAGAGGATTGACCTATATGAGCAGATTTCAAAAAGGTTCAAGTTCCTGTCAGAAACATGAACAATTCTGAAATCGATGAGGATAATATTAAATATATAACGTTATATTCCAAAGATAACATTGACCACAAATTGGTTTAATAAATGTTATCAGTTCAGAAAAGATATGCATCTTAGGAAATCCCAGAACACAGAAGAAAAAGTGTCATGCAAATGCAATGTACACAAATTCTTCAGCTTATTTGTGAATAACACCTTATTGAAATGTTACTCAATATTACTTCTACACTTTAGCTGTACTTGGCAATGCTTATCATGAGCTGTGAAGCAGTAAGGAATTTCTCAAAACCTACCCTTTACAATGAATAAATTTTGGTCTTTCATAACTGAAGAGCATTTAAATATTTTATCCATATTCTCTCTAGATAAAGACATGGCAAGGAAATTCTTATATGACAAAAAGTTGTATGAATGTGTTATTAAGAAAAGCAAAAAAGTATATTTCATATGTACTTCATATAATTGGAATTTCTACAGGTTAAGATGACATATGAAATTAAATTTGCTCTTAGTTCTATTTTATCAGTCTACCGTGTATTGAGTATATGCATAAATATTCCTTCCACGGCAAACTCAAAAACTATTAAGGTATAGCAAAGTACATCGGTAGCAAAGCCTCTCAGACCTTGTTGGAAGTTACCCTATGGTGGCTGATTGTGGTGATACTCCCATAAAAGTTCAAGCTTCAGGGCTCAAAAAATCCAAGTCCACCACTGATGATGATGATGATGATGATGATGATGATGATGATGATAGTGTCCTCATTACCATTTCATGTACTTCTTTTACTTCTTATCATCATCATTAGCATCCTCTAACAGTTCTTATTTGAATATTGCATTTTCACTGCAATATCTAAATTAACCTGTGAAACTAATTTGAAAGTGCTAGTGGACAATTTGATGAGAAGGAAATAATGGTAGATAATCTTGCCCATTGTTTATGACATTGCAGAATGTAAATATTATCTCACACATATGCAGGTATAGGTTAACCCAGAACAATTGCAGATGACACTTGCTCAATGAGATTGAACCTAGGATCAGATGGTTGCAAAGACTAGATATAGTTTCAGACTAGATAGTTGGAGAGGGGATTTTAAAATACAATAACACAAAGAGAAAACAAAACAAATAAAAAAGATTAAAAAAAAACTCCTAGCTGAAATGCTGCTCAAAACTTCTGGCTCAAAAGCTTCATGAGTTTGCACACATACATACATACACACACTTCAAAATATATTGTCCAATGCACAACAGAAGATATAATATAATGAATTATAAGATGGAAAATTGTCTTCACACAGAAAGATAAGACAAAGGTGACTGAAGTAAGCAACTAGAGGTTTATTATATTTTTAACACTTCATGGATGACTTCAAACATTATCTATCAGATAAAGAAGCAAGAAATTTTGACAAGAGAGGAAATCATCGTTCCAAACAACGGGGCTTTAAGGTTACTGTAAGAGGGTAAAAGATATAATATGTTGTCCTGTTATAAGATGATGAGGTGTAACAGAAGGAAATGAATAGTAAAGTTGGAAAAGAACAAAAGAAGTTAATAATGCTCTATGAATTACATCTCCGAATCAGTGCTGGTAGACTGTAAAAAGTGAAACAGAAGGTTACTCTAACAGATATAGTGTGTCTAGCATTTATAGAACTAAAGAATTACATTAGGAAAAGAAGAAATATGTTTATATGTTGTGAAAAAAAGAAAGATCAATAGTGAATACATAGATACAAAAAGGAATTACAAACTAAAACAAAGTGAAACGGATAAGAGAGAAGAAAATGTTACTTGGTCAGTTTGTCAGGCACACAGAAACATAACAGAAGAGTGAGCTTTGGTGAAGGTGGAGCTAAAGAGAAAAACAGAAATTCCAAACGTGGCTGTGCTAGAATAAGTACTTAGAAGAAACTTCTTTAGATTATAAACATACAGAGGCCAGCGAAGCATAAGTGTTGTTAGACCTCTTCAGTGAAGCATAATCATTCATGTGTTTACCAAGATCTATGGAGCGAAATTAACATATATATATATATATATATATATATATATATATATATATATATATGTTCAAAGTATATACATATTCTGGTATATCAAAACAACATAAAGCTCTTGGAAAAAAATATCAAGAGAGTTATACTTCACAGGAAAAATAAATAAATTTAAATCTAGTCTATTATAAATAACAGATAATAATAATACACATAATACAGGTGATGAATGCATTTATACTGGATACAACTATATTCAGAATCTACCAGTACTGATCAAATACT
The DNA here is from genome assembly GCF_046866305.1 of Octopus bimaculoides. Classification (NCBI taxonomy): domain Eukaryota; kingdom Metazoa; phylum Mollusca; class Cephalopoda; order Octopoda; family Octopodidae; genus Octopus; species Octopus bimaculoides. Next base: position 33,956,113 of record NC_142945.1, on the reverse strand, counting down.
AACAGATTAGAGAAAACATATTCAATCAGGCAGATGATAATTCTATATACAGTAACATTGGAAATTGTTTAATATAGTGATATATTTCATAATAATTTAATAATAGGGACAGGACATGATGTTAGTATTGTAGTATTGATGTTGGTAAAAATCTTATTGCTAAGTCCAACAATACACCACACAACTGGAGTACTGTACCAATCCTTTTACCTGAGGCCACACCTCTTCTTTAAGGAACATGTCCAAAATACCAAATTAAAAGTTGGTTCTCAAAACAATGTCCTGCAGAAACTGGTCAATTCCAAACAGGGAACCACAGCATACATATTAAGATTTACTATTTTGGCCTTGTGCTATACTTCTGCATGATATGCATATCCTGTCTGGGAAAAATCAACCAATGCCAAAAACCTTAATTCAGCATTGAACAACACCTGCTGCTTGATCACTTGTAGGGAATCCCCCAATAAAAACGTCCGTAAATACTACAACAGTAACTAGTAGCAATAAGGTTTCTATAAGTGTCACTGTTGTTATTGTATCCCTCTACTTCAACTCTGATCAAGCAAGATACACACAATGGAAAGCATTCCAGTTATGACCACCCTATCATTTGGTATATCAGAGACTACATCATTCAATATATCATGCATTTTTACTAAGGTAGAAGGATGTAATTTGAGAGAAATTTATCTTACAATTCTATATTAGAATGTTACTGTGACATTTGCCACCATTATATACTATTTTAATTTTTAATCTAAGAGTCAGATAAGTCTGCTAGGCACAAAATTGGTTACTAATTCTAAAATATTAAAAACAAGTCAATCTTCACAGTCTATCAGCACAAACTTATGGAAAATTGCTTACTGCATATCAGCAATTATGCGGAGATGTCATAACATTTCACAATACGTTCTTTCTCAGCATATATAATCTACACCTTATATATGTCTTACATCATTTAATAATTGAGTTACCTTTAAAAAAAACATTTGTTTATTATCTGAATGAAAAACGCTTTTAGTAAGTTTAATGGAATGTGAAAAAACTGTCATTTGCCCCTCAGCCATTTGTAATGAGTAGACGACAACAAAACCAAAGCAAAGCTGCATCACCATGGCAGCTATTTGTGTCAACACAAAACATCATGGACAGAAATACAAGTTTCACGTCCTGTATGGCAATTATCTTGAATCATTATAAATAATTATACAATGGTTCTGAAAGAAGATAAAGTTCAGACAAGGCAATTTATGATATGGTTTAAAAACAAAAAAAGACATTGGTATAACATTAAATGCTGTAGTATATATGAAAAAGCATGGTTCTAGGGCAGCTGCTTAATATTTTGATCCTCTACCCACCAAAATAATGAGAAGGACTTGAAAGAAACAAGAAGAGCAACTGAAAGCTGTTAGACATAGCAAACACTGTCTCTATAGAGGAATTATGAAAATGATCTGAACTAGAAGAATTTGGTCTAATACATAGGCATTAGACCAAAAAGGTTGGGCTTTTCAATATCTACTACAATGATTATATATGACTCACTATAAATCAGTGATTTTAGGGGGTCAGCATCATAGTTTTCCACATTCCTTATACCAGCATGGAAAACAGACATTAAAGGATGATGATGATGATGATGATGGTGGTGGTGGTGAGGAAATAACCACTGTATGAGGGATAGAACATGAACAGTTAAAAATGGCACCTGAGTATGATGAAAAAATTATTGTTTCACATGCATGTGATTAACAAAAGTTAATATTGAAATTTGACACATAGCAAATATGGAAGAAATCCCTTTGGCATTTGATGTGTCATCATATAAGATGGTAGATTCTAAGGGTGATAAAGCTATGACTTAAAACACGTGGCTATGAGCAGACACACTATAGAGCTGAATTAACATGCTGCTCTGATGATACAAAACTGCTGCCTTTTGTGATTGTTTATAATACCTAAAGAAAGAATACCCAATGGTATTTATGTTCTTGCTCATCCAAAAGGTAGAATTAGTGAAGGAGGAATGATATAGAAATTTGATAAAGTGTGGTGCAGGTGGTCTAGTGAACAGTAAAAGAAACCTGCCTGCTCTAGCATGGCCCCAGCCTCTGGCTGAAACCAGTAAAAGAGACTCAATTTGACATTAGTTTTCGATTCATAAAAAGTTGGAGAACTGAAGACCTGATTAGCTGTTATTCCAGGTCTGATTAATTAGTTACAGCCTCGAGATGTTTCAAACATTAAATCATTTAAAGGATTTATGTGGAAGAGGTGGAGCAAGTAAGTACAATCTTCAAAATTTAAAATGGCATCAACAGGAAGAAAGAAGAAGCCTACCACATACAGGTGTGTAAATAGATACTAAGTTCATGGAATGCTGCAAAAGAAGAGGTGGCTGTGAAATCATTCTTAAAAAAATGTCATTAGTAATGCCATTGATGGTACTGTGAATGATTTACTGTTTGAAAAAGGTACTGAAGACTCAGATTCTATTACAGAAAATTCCACTGATGAAGAAAGTTCTGGTAATATGGATGCCGACAGGTTTTAACGATGTTGATTTATCTTCTGAAGATGATGGTTTAATAGATCTTGTTGACGATGATTAAATATACTTTTGTGATACTTTTTTTCTTATATTTTTGCTACCTGTACTATTCACTGAAATAAAAGTTTCTGTTAGAATGCTTTTGATTTATTTGTCCCATTGCTTGTTGTGTCCTAATATTCAATGAAATTTCGCTTTGTTTCCATGAACTGTAAACATCCATAGGAATTCTTTCACATTGATTGTATTTTGCTAATTGATTTGTTCCAATATTTTACCAATACATTTACTTTTTTTGCATGTACCAAAATTCATTGATGCCAATATATTTCTTTCTTTTTCTGCTGCAAATTTAATTTAGTTTCCTTTAGAGATTAGTCTAAAACAATGGTTCTCAACCATTTTTGCCTATAGACCCCTTTGATTCATATTTTACTCTGAAGGACCTCCCAACATGTTAAAAAGTCATGTTATATTTTTATAATTAGATATCATTAGGGATTGTATAAAGTGTATTAAAAAAATTCTTAAATATTTTGTGTACTGTAGAAATCTAACTAATTTATTATAAATTTTAACAACAAAATCTTATATGAACCCCCTAGGGTCATATGGACACTAATTGAGATCCATCAATCTAAAGTTACATTATATGATTTCATACTTCATTTCTGTATACTCTTATAATATTGTATTTTACAGTTTTCCCTACAAAACCACTTTAAAATATATTTCAATTTACATTTGATGAAACATTAAAATAGTCATTTTCTCAAAATATCGTAATGAAATAGGGGAACATCTTATGTGACACTGTGTCTCATAAGCCAGCAGATATGGTGAGAGTGAAGAAAATAGTTGTTTGTGGTAAAATAGCTAAATACAGAATAGAGATTAATAGAGATTGTATTATGTTGGAATTACCAAATAGAATATACAATTGTTTTCAGACTGAGTGACAAGAAACACTAGAATGCACAAATAAAGTTCAATATTATAGCATACCAATACCAAGTAAGACAATAACAGAAAAAGCAGAGTTATATAAACAAAGTATTGTTATAAATGACAGGTGTCACTATCACAGAATAGAGGACTGGAAAACTAAATTACATTTTGTAATAGTCACTTTACATGGCAAATTAAGGAACAGAACCAAAGATGACAGTAGTTAAGCCTTTCTGTAAAACAGATAAATACATCCCATATGATAGATAAGGTAAACAATACAAGACATGACTCCAAACACTTGAAAAGTAGTTGTCTTAAATAATGGACTAGAAAGGCATGTTGTTGTTGGATAAACAATTCTTTCAAAACAAACTGTCAAATGAGGAATTCCCCCAAGTTATGTTGAACCTGCTAGAAATAACAGCTAAATCTCAAATCTGAATTTCTACCATCTAAGAAAAATAATGCATAGCCAAAGTAATGTTAATCTTTAAAATCATCTTGAATAATCTGCAAACATATCAAGATGGTTTCTTACTGGGCAAACACCAAATAATTCCCAACAAAAGACAAAAAATAAGTCATCTAATTACTGTTTTATCACTAGTTTGCTGGTAAATTATAAGTCACTCTCTAAAGTTTTATCCAACATGATGATTAAACATTTTCAAAAAAACATTTACATGATTCTTGTATATTTATATAAATCTTGTACAACAACAATTGACTGTTTCCTTATCAACATGCAGGAATTGGATTAAAAAGTATGAAAAACATAGCATGAAGCTGAAACAATTATATGTAGGCTTTTGAATTAATTCTATATAACTCTCTCATTAAAATGCTAGAATTACACTAACTTGATGATATAAACATAGTATTCAGTACCCATCATAACATATGGTTCTGTAGTTTTTGTCCAGAACAAAGCACATCTAGATTCTATAGAACACAAGAAAGGAAATAATCACTGTCTTATAAGTCTAACATACAATGCCTGTACATATCAGAAAGAAGAAGAACAAGAGGATTATTTAATAGAGAACACTCTTTAGAAAGCAGCTGTCATTATTTGTTCACTGTATTTCCAATTCACAAGATGGTCTGTTATTGATAATTACTGCACCAAGAAAATTCTAATAAAAGATAATGTACTCCCTGATGTGCAGCAAAAGAGTATGGTCACATCAGGAAAACTTTTCATCATTTACCTGTTTAATCAGGGTTCATCTAGAGAAAAACATCAGCAAAGTCTACTTTAGGTTAATTAGTTATAGGAATCAAATTTCTCCTCAAATTACACCTGGCCATCTAGAAGAAGGTTTTCTCATAGTTAATAAAGTAAAAATCTCATATAATGTAGAGTGCTTTTGTTGGTGGGGTGGGGATTAATTCTGCTAATTCAAGTAATAAGAACCAGAAATATAACAGTCAAATGTTATCAAACAATATCTTTTTCCTGTAATACATGAAAAACTTCAAAACCATCTTAGCAATGTATCTGGCATAAAGTTTAAGTTGATGATTTATAATGTGATGAATTGTGCTAAGTAACTTCAAAGGAAAGACTTCATTTTCAAAGGATAAAGATAGTTTTAACAGGTTGGGGTAAATGAAGGAAAATACTCTATTTCCCACCACACAAAATATTGATGATAATCTTTGCAATTTCTTCGAAAAAGAATCAGATAAAATGTTCTGGAGATATTGTATCTTCATAGTTTTGACCATTCAAAACAAAATGTTATATTTGTAGGTTAAAACCGTATAGCACTCATATGTCATTTACATCTTACATTCTAGGTCCAAATCTCTCCATAGTCAAAACTATCTTTCATCCTTTCAGAATATATAGACAAGCTAATAGTCTATGTAAGCACTTTGATCGAGTTCATTAATTATACACAATCATAAAATGTAATAGTTATGCTCAAGTTAAAATTTTTTTTTTTAATTTATTTATTTTCTTACTGTTTACTTTTATAAATACTAAAATAACTGCAAAATAAATATTTTTCTTTCCTCTTCATTTTGTTTCATATTGACATTTTAAAAATCTTTTGACATGTATCTATGATCAGCTATCTGATGTTATATGTCTAATTGTCCCAGTTCTTTTCCTGCTATTTAATACAAAATTTTTTGTTCACTACCAAAAAAAAGTCAGAAACAAAACTGTTTTATCAGAAATATTTGATGCACTTAAATATGGAAGAATATAGTTTAATCACAAAATTGCTTCCTGGAATTCGGTGGTTATGCGAATAAGGGGTCCAACGTAGGTCATGTATCAGTGTGTGAATATAATGATTTACTTTTCGTAATGAGATAAAAGACCAAGGCTGTGTATAATATAGAACATTTATAAATAGAATGTCTAACAGCTGTTTCCAACATATTTATCATATCCCTTCATCAAAGACGGTGTGAGAGGATGATTAAGCAATAGTTAGTTTAGTTAAGGTAGGAAATAGAGAGTGAATGTAGGGATATTGTATTTGTAAATCCAATGTTTAGGCAGAATGGTATACATATAAGATTCCAATACCTTGTGAATATATATATATATATATATATATATATATATATATATATATATATATATATATATATATATATATATATATATATATATATATATATATGTATATATACATATATATATATATATATATATATATACATATAGTTATACACATATATATATATATATATATATATATATATATATATATATATATATATATATATATATACATATATATACATATAGTTATATATACATATATATATATATATATATATATACATACACACACACACACACACACACACACACACACACACACACACATATACACACACACACAGACTTGTTAAGACGTGTAAATAATTTCTACCTCCACACATGTATGTACAATTCTATCTGCTGCTAATGAAATACTAATACCTTGCTTTATCTCTAAGCGAAGTGAGAACTTAAAAGTTACTCGCTTACTTATTTCGAGATATGGTTGGATGCAATTTTTCAGTACAACCACAACAAAGGACTTGATCTGTCTTTGACTTGTGATTCCATACAATTCTAATCTCTAGTATCTGTGTTTACATATGTGCTTGAATAAAACGAAATAAAAATATACAATTAATCACTAATTTCTCAAGTTAAATATAAACAACTTAAGAATAGGTTACCTACCTAGATTCAAGAATATTACAGATTCCTGTCTAACCAGAACAATGTCTTCCTTACCTCGTTTCTCTTTCCAATACAATATAGTGAAATTTACAGAGATGTTGCAGAATGTATAGTGGCATGTATAAGTCTTTACTACTATATTTGCTTGTATACATGTATGTATGAATTTAGATATATCTTTGCATATGACTATTTGAATAATTATTCTGTTAACACTTTATCTTTCATGCCTTTAGATAGTGAGTAATCTTCATCAGGTGACAGTAACATATTTTAATTATTCTCTTATTAATCAAAGTCTCCAGTTCTGTGGCTGATAAAATCCTGATTTATTTGTGGTATGTCTTTCTTCTCCCAAACTTTATAAGTGAATATATCAATCAGTTACCTCAGAAATGTATGTAAAGATATGAATTATATGTAATGATATTATATGACTAAACTTTGTTTTTCTCATATTACATATCAACATAAAACTCAATGAATATTGAAGCCTGTGCACCTATGTCATAAGATAACTTATATTAAAACCGATTCACTTTCCAGGTGCATATACTGGAGTTTAATGAATCATGAAGTTCTGAATTAAGGGTTGTTTATGCTTACAGGCATATAGATACCAAACTATCTATAATTAAGGTAAATCCATATCTTTTGGGCTAGCTTTTCTGGAATGTATTTAAGTTTTAGTTACTTATTTTTCACAAGCAGAGTATATGTAGTGCTATTACTATGTTTTCTTAATAAATTTTGCATGTGGCTTGTTAGTGTTGAACAAGTAGTTGCCATACCTGCAATACAAAGTGTTTCTGAGATTCCTAAACATTGATGTCATAAATTACCCAGAATAAAATCTATATTTCATGATACTGGAATGTAGAAGTTGAAAAAGAAGTGAAGAATGACATCATTGTACTGGTCTGTATGTGATTAGAAGCAAAAGAAGGAAGGATTTTAATATGCAACAGGAATCAGTTCCCAAATAAAGTGAGCAAATGGAAAATGAAGTGAAATTTCCAACACATTTTGATCATCCAAATTCAAGAATTTATATAAGGATGAAGCTAGAATTGTGTGTGTGTGTATGTGTGTGCATGTGCATGCAAATGTGAACGTGCGTGCATGCGTGTGCATGCATACACATTCCAGTATCATGAAACCTAGACTCTTTTTTTTCCTCAATATATATAACCTCAATGCATAAAGACTTGAGAAATAATTTGCACTGAGAATATGGCAAGTACTTAATAAACATTAACAACACACATGCTTCATGTCTTCATACTTCAAGAAAACACAGCTTACACTATACTCACCCAATGTAAGGACAAGTAGTAGCTAAAATTTATTTTGCCCAAATGCTAGACCAGAAAACCTTCAAAAAACCTAAATTACAATGATGCATATGTAATATTTTGAAGATTTCATATCCAAAACTATAAGATACTTAATCTTTGAAGAGTTGTATTTGGTAAATCATCACTCACTTTTAATTAAATATATAATCCTGCAATCTGCTGCAAATTTCCTTGAGATAACATCTGACACTTTTAAATAAAGAAGGGGCACATTCATAAATGCAAACCTACAAGCCACTAGAAGGAAGATTTGAACACAGCTGGAATGTATTTTGATCATAAGTCTACTGGATAACAGTTGTCTTGGAGCTTAAACACCAGGACAAATAATATATGGTATTCCTGACTCTGCGAATTCATCGCAAAAGTTACAGGTCCTTAAAACCTGTGAACTATGAATAACCTTCAATGAAAACCATTTGATACATATGTTTCATTGTTTTGGCATTCTTAATTTTTCCCCTCTCCCACACACCTTACAAATCTCTTTCCCTAACTCTTCTACTTCAGAATATAAAACACTGGGGATCAAATCCATCTTGTACTCTTTTACTTGTTTCAGTATTTAGACTGCAACCATCCTGGGACATGCACTATTTCTTCCAAACATTGTTCAGAAGAAGTCTTAAACAGTTTATGATTATAAGATTTTAATTTTACTAACATTTGTTAGAAAATAAGTGACATGAGACATATACAAAATTACTGATGGGTGACATGAAATTACTGTGTTGTGCTAGATTGGTGGGATAAGTTCAATTTCCAGTATGCAGTTAGAAAATGTATTACTCCACCTTGAATTTGCAGCAGATGCTGCAACTTATTTGTGTCCAAGTACAGATAGAAACATTTATACATATATGCTTGCTTATACATTTCTGTCTATAAGTGAATGTGTGAATTCATTCATCTTCATATATCTCTGGATGTGTAGCTGTGTGTATGTACATATGGACATAAGGAATGCATAGATAGCTATAGCTAGTGGCATGTCTCAATATCAAAGTGAGTGAGAGAGAGAGAAAGAAAGAGAAAGAGAGAAGGAGAGAGAGAGAAAGAGAGAGAGAGAGAGAGAGAGAGAGAGGGAGAGAGAGAGAGAGAGGGAGAGAGAGAGAGAGAGAGAGAGAGAGAGAGAGAGAGAACACATTATTTGTCTAGCATTGTAACATCACAAATGTAGAGATTAGAATTCTATTATATATTAATTGCTTTCACAAACTTATTGAATAAACTTTGAATACTGTTTAGAGATAGAAGCATATATAGGAGAAGGAGGTGGTTGCTTGAAGCCATACAAGCACACAAGAAGAGACAGAAAACTATCTATATTGCAAACATTACATTGTCTGTGAAAAGACTTATTAAAACGTGATAGAAGTTTTATAACAACAACAGCAATAATAGTAATAAAGAACCTCCCAAGGACAAAACTCAACAATAAAATAATAGCAACAAAGAATATACAAACCTGACCATTACAGATTGAATGAGAACAGATACAAACATCAATATCACCAGGTTAAAAGAAATAACGCAACAGCTACTGAGTAACAAAGCAATGTGGGTACTCTCCCCAATCTACTTACATTGAAATATCAAAATCCAAGCAAACTCATGGAAAGAAAACATACAGCAAAAATATAGAAGTAAAGAAATAGATATCTCAATTCTAAATGATATCAATAATAAATCAACTAAAAAGGGAGAGTAAAATTAAAAAAGAAAAGAAACATTACAGAAATACAACATAACAAATAGAAAAATAACAGGACAATGCAAAATACAAAAAACATCTGAACCATGAGATCTTTGCTAAGTTGTAAAGATTTTCATCAGCATAAAAAGCAGAAATGGTTTTTGAACAACATAAAAACCTCAACTCCAGCCTAAAATGTTTATTTATCTTGAATTCAGTGAGATAAGGGCCCTACACAACTAGAAAACTATTATAAAATATTTGGTAAACAATAATGGAAAATTAATAAAACCAATAAAAATAAGTAAAACCATAAAACACACATACATAAGTGCAGGCATGAATGTGTGATAAGAAGATTACTTCCCAACCACGTGGTTCTAGGTTCACTCTCATTGCAGAGCAGCTTGTGAATGGATTTGGTAGATAGAAACTGAAAGAAGTCCATTCAAAATATATATGTGTGTGTACTTATATTTGTGTGTGTGTGTGTGTGTGTGTGTATGTGTGTGTGTGTGTCTTTATGTCTGTGCTTGTCCCCTACTACTGCTTGATAGCCAGTGTTGGTGTGTTTATGTCCCCGTAACATAGCAGTGTGGCAAATGAGACACTAATAGAATAAGTACTAGACTTAAAAAGAATAGCAAATACTGGAGTTGATTCATTCTAATAAAACCCTTCAAGGTGGTGCTCAAGCATGGCTGCAGTCTCAGGATGAAACAAGTAAAAGATAAAAGATACACATCAAGAACCTATTAACACTTTTCAGAAAGTGTGAAATGATAGATATATATGTGAGGATAAAGGACAAACAACAACAGAAACTAAGAATAGGCTAAAATTTAAACTTAAATGGAGTACATAATGCCATGTGAATGTAACGGCAATGAAAATCCTTGCACCCAATATGTGGAAACAAAAACAAAAAATGAACAAGGTAAAATAGATTTTAAAAAAAATGAAATAAACTGCAATAGATGTTGAGCAGTACATTACTCAAAACTGTGACTGAGAAATTCTTGATTGGAATACAAATTAAATCATTATCACCTAAAATACATTGAAAGGATATCATGAAGCAAAATATTACTGAACAAGTAGAGGTGAAGAAGTGAAAAATTAACCATATTGTCTCTGGCTGTCCAGTCTTGACCAAAAAAAAAATACTACAGGTATGAAAGATGAAACGCTACCCACAGGTATGAAAGATGAAACACTACTGAGGGAGGGTATAAGGGACAACTACATTCTGGCCTCATTTTAACAAGATAGATGTTATCGATGTTACTTTTTAATTCATGTCAGTCTTAAACTTAAAGGCATTTCAGCGAGATCATCTTGGATTTCATACCAAATATATTGTTACTTAAAAATTAATTGTAAGATTTGAAGGCAATTTAGTAATTCTTTCTTACGGGACAAGTGATTATATAAACAGTCCTTCATTACCTCATTTAAAGAATCCATTTTATAAATGTTGCTGATATTTTTGTTGGCAATTATAGCAATGAATATTCGTCTTATTATCAGAGAATGTGTGATAATCAGTATGTAACACTACAAAGCTCATACAAAGCTTTATACTTTAAATATATTCCTCTTATTATCATCAAAGAATGTATATATGTATTTTAATACTCAAACTGTTTTTTAACATTTTCTATTATTCTCAAAGACCTAATACTACAAAGCTTTATATTTTACTTTTGATAATCTTTTTCTAAAAAAGTGAAACCGGTTAAGTGAATAAATATCTTTGGAATTGCATTTTCAAACCTTCTTTCATATATATTTCCACTCGTACGGTATTCCACAACTTTACTTTATTATATATATATATATATATATATATATATATATATATATATATATATATTACGTTTGATTCTTTGACTATAAACTACATCTTATCATCATCATTTAACATCCTTTTTCTATGCTGGCATGAGTTGGACGGTTTGACAGGAGCTGTCAAACTAGAGAGCTGTCCAACCAGAGAGCTGTCCAACCAGAGAGCTGTCCAACCAGAGAGCTGTCCAACCAGAGAGCTGTCCAACCAGAGAGCTGTCCAGGTTCCAATATCTGTTTTAGAATGGTTTCTACAGTTGGATGCTCTTTTCTATGGCTGGGTGCTTTTATGTGCTAAAAGTTTGAAAGACCATATTTTACTGCATTTTTCTGTTCTTAATTTACATCAGGATTAAGTTCTTTCATCTACTGTAATTGTGATTTGGTAACTCAGAGTATATAATATACATTTATACATGTGTGTGTGTGTCTGCGTATTTATTCCCTTGCCACCATTGGTGTATTTACGTGCCTGAAACTTAGCAGTTTGGTAAAAGAGACTGATAGTATAAGTACCAGGCTTTGAAGTACTGGAATCAATTCGTTTGACAAAAATTCTTTAAGGCAGTGCCCCACAATCTACAGTGGAACAAGTAACAGATAAAAACTGAAAAATATATATTGCAATGATGAATGCATGCTGTGAAGTGTATTTGAAATGATAAAGGCTTACTCATCAAAACTGTGGAAGTCAAAACAACATATCACAGAAGTGCTATTACAAGAAGATGCTGATCAAGAAGAATGCAAGGAATAATGAGGGGTTACTTCATGCTGACTCTACAGAAGGATCACCAATTCAAGTTGACAGTATGCATAGTGGATAAAGCAACTAATGAAGAGAGGAAGTGAAGAAAGAAAACTGTGAGTCCATCAGGGTTAGTTGAAGATTTGCTCAAAATATCTTGTGAGGTAGGATACATAGTCTCCTCCTTGATAGTTAATCGAGTTGCATAAAGAGTCATGCCCAAGGACTAGCACAGCAATATAATCATGAATACAAGGAGACTTTTTAAAAGAAACTATAGAGGAATCAAACTACTGTGTTATGAAGGTCACAGAGCACATAGCACAATGGTTCATGACAGAGATCTAGATGAGATACAATTTGGCTTCATGTACAGAAGAGGTATTCATAGATGCAATCAGTTTTGTGAGGCAACTGCAAGAGAAATACTTGCCTAAAAATATACCACTATTACTACTTTTGTTTATTTGTAGAAGGGTACCACATTTGAAAGGGTACCACATTTGAAAGGGTACCACCATCAGTAATTTGGTAATCACTAAGGAATTGACTACTAAATTGTGGTAAAGATTTCAATCCTGCAGGCTATCACAAATTAGTTTAAGACAGACTGTCCATGGAAACTCCTATATACTGATGATATAGTTTTTATAGCTGAATTTATAGCTCCTATAAATAAGAGAGGTTATTCCAGGCATGGAAACTAAAGCTAGAATCAAGAGGTCACAAAATAAACCTATTAAGGACTAAGATGCTGGTAAATAAGAAAGTAGACTGGACCTCAGTATCTTCATGGAAATTAACTTATCCAGTATGCAGAGAAGGAGTAGATATAAACTCTATATGCTGTACCCAATGTGAGCAAGAGACACATAGAAGGTGCAATCACAAGCAGACTGACAGAGAAAGTAAGCTTGATATGTGACATATGTACTGAACCACAACATAATAGATTCTTTTTAATGCCCAGATGGCTCATGAGAATTTGTTGACAGCTTTTGTTCCTTACAGTACAAAATTATCAGGGGAGGTTGTTGCTTCAAAAGTATTGTAGCTAGAGTAAGAACAAACTGGAAAAAACTCTCAGAGCTCCTACCATTGCTAGTAACATTGGTCTTTTCTCTCAGGGTAAAGGGTATATTGTATAATGCTTGTACTAGAACTGTGATATTGTATGGTGGTGAAACATGGGGCTTGAATGCAGATGATTTGAAGAGACTGGAAAAAAATTAAAATATGCACAACTGGATATGTAATGTAAGTACAAATGTATTGAGAGAAAAACTGTGTAAGAGGAATTGGATGTAGTGTGCAAGAAAGATTATTGTGCTGCTAAGTACAGGGTTCCTTCATATTTAAGGTGCCATACATGGTGACAAACCATCTTTCTAGGACTCTGAGGGATGGCTTGTGGTTAAGAAAACATCGCTTGAAGTACTCACAGAACTAATATATTTACACATATAGAATGTGATTCAGGGGAGATAAACTGTCTTCATTAATTTTTTTTTTTTTTTTTTTTGTTAAGATGTATTCCTTGAATTCTGGGCGTTTCCTCACGTCTGCAACGTAGATACTTAAAATGTTGTATTTATATAGAGTCTGACGAGCTGTCCACAAGGTTTTGGTTTGTGGCTGCAAAACATTGAGTAACTCTATTCCCAAGATATAAAATTCTTGTTGTAATAATTATTGCTCTATTCTTTAGAGTGTGCTTCTTCTGATTTATGTTTTTTTATTTATTATACATATAAACGTACGTACGTACGTACATACATACATACATACATACATATGTCCAACCCTTGCCATCAGGGAAAGCAGACAGTAAATAGTAACGATGATGATATATAAAAGCATAGATGTGGCTGCTGTAAAAAGTTTGCCTCAGGCTAGCCAAAGCCTTGCGAGTGGATTTGATCGACTGAAACTGAAAGAAGTCCATTGTGTGTGTGCGTATCTTTGTGTCTCTGTATTTGTCCCTCCCCCACTGCTTGACAACCTGTGTTGGTATGTTTATGTACTTAGTGGTTTGACAACAGTGACCAATAAAATAAATACCAGGCTCGAAGCAAAATGAGTGCTGGAGACAATTTGTTTGACTAAAATTCTTCAAGGTGGTGCTCCAGTATGGCTGTAATTTAACAACTAAAACAAGTAATGGCAAAAAAAAAAAAGATTTATATATACACACACACAAACAGACACACACTGAACAGCTAAATTTCTTTCCTTTCAAGTATAATATGTCAACAACACTTCATATCCTGAAGACAAGACAGCAAAAATTAATAAACATCAAAGAACTTAGGAATATTTTTTCATAGAATATTGCAAGGACTCTCATCAAAAACAGAGAAACCTTAAAAAAGTTTAAAAGTAGATCATAGCTATGTTTTCCATACAACATGCACACACACACAAAATATACAGGCATTCACACATACAAACATATACATGCAGATACACACAAGCATATACAGTCACACATACACACAAACATATAGTCACACAGACACAAACATATACAGGCACACATTCACACACTAACATACACTCACATATGTGTCAAACCATACAAAAGTACTGAGATACTGTTCTGTCATCTGAAAACAATGAGAATTTTCATGGGTCTCTGCTCTGCGTACTCTAAAATGTCAATAGCAGACTTCAGGTATAAATGAGCATATTTTCATCTGAATAAAGTAGAGACCTGAAATCACAGTTTGGCACAACTTTTGATCATTATATCATGTAACAGCATTGTGTGCAGCTTGCAAAAAAGCTTAAGTAACAATACTTATTCTAATACAGTCAGATACCATAAATAAAAACGCTGCACAAGATATGTATGTGTCTTTTTTTCTCTGTAAAGTTGATCTATTTTTAAAAGTAGAACTATGTATATGTATGAATATATACATACACATGCACACTCACATACACACAAACACATATATGTGTATAAATACGTGTGTGTGTATGTATGTGTGTGTGCGTGTGCGCATGTGAATTTGTGTTGTATGTGCTTTGAATGTGTACTATTAGTGCTCTTGAATAACAGAATAAATAGCCTGGGAGTAAAACTGAGTATAAGAGGGATCAAAAACAGTGTGCCAGAGAGAAGACAATATGAGTATGTGATGCATATGGTAGATAACAAATAGGTGATGGCATCCTAAGCAAGCCTAGAGTAAGGGACCTGTCAGAAAATATAAAACCAAAGTAGAAGTTGACACTGAAAGTATGGAAGGCATGATGTCAAGGAGCTGAATTTCACAAAAATACTGCAAATAGTGTTGTAGATCTATGCTGGAAGAAGTTATGTTCAACCCATTCAAGTATGGGAAAACAAATACAGTGATGATAATGGTGGTGGTGATAATGCTAATGTCAAAACAATCACCAACACCATAGCTGTCACCATCACCACAGCCAACGATGTTGATATATGCTTAATTAAGCTACAGGTATCATACCTTTTGCTATAATTGAACTACAGGCATTATACTGCCAGATCATAGTTCGTGTTATCAATTTCACCATCATCCTCATCACTGTTTTTGTTATTTTCTATATTATTATTAGCTTAATCTTCTTTCTTTCTTACTTTATCTTTGATATTTTAGTTCTCTCTTGTTTTCCCATGCTGTCATGGTCAGATTTCCAATATGACATATCTCCATTTGTCATCATTTTATTTCATCTTGTAATGCTGTGCGCATGCGTAGTCTCACGCATGCGTGGAATTCAACATCCAAGCTTTCCTGCTTTATTCTGTCTCTTTCTTGCTGGCCAGTGATTGAGCATGGACGTGTCTAGCTGTCTTCTCTCCATCTTTCGAACTCACGCCAGACAGGTCACATCAACATACCGATGTCTCAACAACCAAGAGTAAAGCTGTATATATTCCACCATGAATAAATATTGTTTGTGTTGATAGTTTGGAGTTCTGCGTTCCGTTCATTCTAATTTAATATAGGAAATTGGGTGTACACCTAATGGTGTATAACCAATTTCCTACAAACTGGTGACCCCGACGTGATTCAGACATGCAGCCCGCTGAGCTACAATAACAACTATTTCTATATAACTGATAACCAACATTCCTATAACTGGTGACCCCGAGTACGAACAACTGCAGCCACGAAATCTGAACTACCAAGCAACGATGACCACCAATGCCACCAGCATCTCCAACCATAGTCAACACGACTTACTATGTACACCAAACTAAACCACTGCGGCAAATCTCTCTCTTCGATTCTGTTAGGTGACTTAGCTTCACCACGATAATAAACAGACAAGAATTACAGCCTGCGATACTTCCAATTGTGTACTCAAGAACTTGGTATAAAACTCTCACGTGTACTGACTTATTTTATATGGTTGTGTTTATCATCTTCTATCGTCTCCCTTTTACTGGCCATATGTTATCGTAGTATAACATATCATGTATATCATCTTTGATATATTATTTTGTGTTCGACCGTGTGACACGTTTAAATAAAAGGAGTCCTCTGTTTTTCCATTCGTCACCATTTCTCCTTTTATGAGTTCGCACAGTCGTTCCTACAAACTGGTGACCCCGACTAAAGAACACACGCGGCCATGGATTC
Organism: Octopus bimaculoides; assembly: GCF_046866305.1. NCBI lineage: Eukaryota > Metazoa > Mollusca > Cephalopoda > Octopoda > Octopodidae > Octopus > Octopus bimaculoides. Next base: position 33,939,134 of record NC_142945.1, on the reverse strand, counting down.
TGGACTACCAACCAATAATACTACACGAGACGTCAAATTCATTTTTTACACAGCGTCGTCTACTTGCTAAAAATAGCAGCAACATGCTCGTCACATGCGAAGAATTTCATCTTCGGTTAAAAAATTTCTTCAAGGTTTTTGCTAATGGTCGTACAGATTGTGTCTGTCGACCATCTGTAAAAGCGTACCTCTTCAAACACCATCATCACCAAGCAGCCTTTTCGCCACCAGCTTCGTTCAACCAAGATTACCACCGCGATGACAACAACAACCACTACCAACTACAAGCATTCCCCGACATCGCCAACAGTTTCAACAGGACATCATTACCACTGTCAACATCATTACCACCACACATACAGAACACAGCTATAGCAGTTCCTGCGCCGACGTCTTCACCATCAATGTACTGTCTACCACAATGTCGTGCGCCAACAACCCCACCACCAGGGACACACAAGATCAACACACTCGGTTTTATCTTCACTGTATGAGTGGAATTTTCCCCTCACGCACAACAGTCAGAGCTAGCCGACTAGGATATTTAGTACCAGGTAACAGGTCGCAATCTCGCATCGATGCTCAACTACAGCTCTGCCAACTGACCACGACTTCCTGTGTACGGACATTCAACTTGTGTAATTCTTTTACGAACTGGATATATAGTTTTTTGTCTCTACAGACACTTTTACTATGTTCTGTGTTTTTTTCTCTCTCACACACACACTTGTGTACTCATACATTTTCTTTCCATTCAGAAACATTGCATGCATGTATCTCACAAGTGTACATTCATTTCTTTCATTTTTCTTTGTGTCTGTTTGTGCTACATCTTGTGGGTGGTTTTCAGTGGCCATCCTGCCTCAGGCGTTCCAACAGAATTTTATATTATCGTGCGTTCCGCACTGGCAAGGGAGCCCTGTAGTAACGCTGTGCGCATGTGTAGTCTCACGCATGCGTGGAATTCAACATCCAAGCTTTCCCACTTTATTCTGTCTCTTTCTTGCTGGCCAGCGATTGAGCATGGACGTGTCTAGCTGTCTTCTCTCCATCTTTCGAACTCACGCCAGACAGCTCACATCAACATACCGATGTCTCAACAACCATGTTCTCACACACAGAAGGCGTCTCAACAACCAAGAGTAAAGCTGTATATATTCCACCATGAATAAATATTGTTTGTGTTGATAGTTTGGAGTTCTGCGTTCCGTTCATTCTAATTTAATATAGGAAAGCAGGTGTACATCTAATGACGTATAACCCACTTCCCTATAATCTCATATGAAAGGTCTGAACCACACTATGTACAAAACTGTGCATACACAAGCAATTCTATACACACATAAACACAACTATACAATTACTGATGTACACAAACATATATTTACATGACTATAGATTCATTAGTGCACACAGACACATACAGGCATGTTTACATGGCTATACAGGCAAACACATAATACATGCACATATGCACTGAGACACATGCACACACACACACACATATATATATATATATATATATATATACACAAAGCAGCACATCTGCTAATGCTTAAATACACAAGGCTATACTTAAGTAATGCACATACAGACACAAATACATGCATACTCATATACATAAACATATATTCACATACACGCAAACATACACATTAACTTCCATACATGCCAAGATGTAGCAGCCATAACATTATACTGTTGGGATTTATGATAGCCTACATTATACAACGGGCTAGCTGATAGGTAAGTAAATGGACAGACAGAAATTTGGCTGTTATATGCAACATAATTAGTTATTTAACTTACAACATATACATTGATAACTGCATATAAGACCTGTCAACAAACTCTTCAACTCTAGCACTATCACGCTAATGGTAGTAAAGCACATTTAAACCCCTGTCCTATCCTTTAACCTTTATTCAGATATTGAAGGAAACCATTTTGATTGCTTAAATGGTGTACTTTTTCTAAAGTTTGGTAATTAGACTATTCCAGAAATACCTAAGTCATTGAAAGTGGCACAGGTCTCTCTTAGACTTAGCATCATGTGAAGTGCACTTTAAGTAAACATGTGTGCGTGAGTATGTATGTATTTATCTATATATCTGTTTATCTATCAGTGTGTATACATACATACATACATACATACATACATGCATACATACATACATACATACATACATACATACATACATATATATATATATATATATATATATATATATATATATACATATATATATATATATATATGTATACACACACACTGCAATATGTAATTCTACCTATATACACATATACACTTTTATGACTTCATTTGTACCAAGATACATGTATATGCCTGTATATACAAATACCTGTGTATGATGCCTACTTTGCAAAATGTTTCATATAAATAACAGTTAATATATTAATGTCAAATACACAAATGGCTATTCACACATACACACACACTTGAATGTGCACTCACACATATACGCAAATAAACTCTTTCTTTTTCTCTCACAGTCTCTATCTCTTTTCCTTTTACACATATACACATACATTAGCAGATTTATCAATAGAAATGCTTACTAAATTGACTCATATTGCTTCCCACTGATGTTAAATCATATTTCTCGCCCATGACTGCTTACTGAAGCAAATTTCCTTGATTCTTACAAGATTTAGCTGCTTCACTGATTACATACAGAAATTGCAGCTATATACAAAATTTCCTCACCATTATACACTCCTAGCATATAGGTAACTATGCTGAATCACTCTGCTTCACTACACATCTCCAGCATAGAGCTAGCTGCTTTAGTTAGTTACCTCTGTAATACATGGCTCAAACCCAGCAAGGAGCAGGCTATCTTAAAAAATCTACTCCGTACTCCTCCATCTTAGAAGTCTCATGCATGTTACACATTTCCTACATTGAACTGGCTCTCAAAATGAGAAAAATCTTAGAAAAACAACAGATCATCAAAAGCAAAAGACAGCCCAAAACACTAAAACTCTTTCTCACATGAGCAAAAATGCACAAAGAAACCCCCAATCCAACTGTCACAAAATGTGGAAGAACAAAGCTCAGTACTTGCCATTACCTAGTTGAGGAACTAGAATTTAAATTCAAAGATAGCCAAACCTTCAGAGTTAAATCTAATTTAACCTTCAACACAGAAAACCTGATCTATGTAATCACATGCAATAGTTGTCAACATAATTACATAGGTCAGACAGGCGGATTGTTACGCAACAGAATGACAACACATTGCTAACAGATCCGAGACAAAAACACCAGGAAAATTCCTTTAAACAGTCACATTGCAACCTGTGCAGGAAGGGACTTACCGAATTTCAAAATATTTCCCCTCTACAGGTGCTCAGATTCTTTCAACCAACAACAAAGACTAAATAAAGAAAGGTAATTTATTAACAAGTATCAACCACAATTGAATACAGACCCAATCACTACCAACCAATAAATAAGAACAGACACTTAAAAACAATTTCATATATATTATCATTTTGAAAGATACTTCCTATCAATTCTTAAATCTTTTTTCCAATATATATATACATGCCTGCACACACACACACAAAGAAAACATCACAAAAACAGAGAGACACACACACATCTGCACACAGAGACAAACACACACTCTCACATACACATAAATCATCACAAAAAATCACACACACACCTGTACACACACACACACACCTGTACACACACACGCAAAAAAGATAACAACACAAAAACACACGTCTGCACACACAAACAAACACATACACACTCACATATGCATACACACAAAAGAAAACATCATAAAAAATCACACATACAAAAGAAAAGATCACAAAAAACATGAAACATGCACACACACAAAAGAAAACATCGCAAAAACACACACACATACAAAAGAAAACATCACAAAAAAGACACAACTTTGTACACACACACTCCTCTGCACACACACATACACACAATAGAAAACATTGTAAAAATCACACTCACACACATAAACACACACATAGCTGGTGACCACACACATACACACAGGCAGAGACACTAAAAAAATACATTTAACCCAAAGGAAAATCCTAATTCTTTCTTCAACAAGACATTCATCACAACATACACACCCATCAACACACATCTGGTCATATTCCAAACATATTGAAAGGACATTCAACATAATAAACACACACACACATTCACACACAGACGGACATAAAACTCATTCAATAAAAGCTTTGTTTAGCAGCTGTTGTTGGCTGTTCAAGTGCATGTTATTAGATGGAAAAACAGTTAGTATGAATAACCATAAGACATTTTTGTGTATAAATATATTGTTTATTCTGTGTTCACCTTTTGTGGTGGAAGCATGTAGTATGATACAAAAACGTGTTTACATACAAAGAAAGTTTTGATTTTTGAGTTTGCACTGAAAGAAGTAACATATAATATTTGTATTACAGTATGTATGCATGTGTGTAATGAAAAGTCATTTTGAGAATGTGTGAGTGATAAAATATCTTCGTTTACGAACTACATATCTTGTGTCGAGGTGAATAGACATGTGAGGCGTACGTGGGAGATTGTGTGTGGAGCTACAGAGAAGACATGTGTTCTTGACTAAAGCCTGGCAGGAACTGAGGTCATTTCTACAGTGTAGCTCAGAATGAGGCTAGTGTATCAGAACGAGGCTAGTGTAACAAAGCGAGGCTAGATACCTCATCGGCATATTCATCTGCTGTGCAGGTCGACTCACATATTATTATGTAACATGTAGCTCTGCTAAATAGACTTCTGCTAGACTTGAAAAAGTTGGAAAAAAAGTATGTAAATATGCAGTGCAAAAAGCAGGTAAGAACATAGAATACAAGCAAAAGGATGCAATGCAACAAAAAATGAGAAACTGAAATGAAAAGACAAAGCATGGTAAGGGTAAACAGAATATGAACACAAAGAAATAAGCAAAATGTTCAAGTTGATTAGGTAAAGTTCGAAGGAATGCTGTGAAGAACAAAACTGCGTCGTTGGTGATATGTGTTGGAAAGTCTTTGGTAAGTTCACAAATAGTTCATTATAGTTCAGATGTATATAGTTTTAGACAGCTTGATGGGCCAATGTACACAGTGACCACTACGAGTCGTAGTGACGTATGTAGATGGAGGAGGGATTGCTGTGTGTTATGGTGTTGGTGGTGGTTGCAATGGAGTAGCGTTCGTTTAATGTTGTACAGTAAATGTGGGAGGTGTATGAGGTGGTATTGTATCACTGTCTGTGTATGCCCGCTTAAGCCTGTCTATTGAGACAGTTTCCTTTTTACCATTAATGTCTATGGTATATAGTTTGTGTGCAACAGGACGCGATAGGGTCCCATGTATGGAGATGTGAGAGGGTTTTTCACAACGTCGTTCATAGAAACATATGGGTCCAAGGATCAATGTTTTTGGTGTCATGTTGACATGGGTGGCAGATCTTGCATGTATTTGCAAAGTGAGTGTATGCACACAGTGGCGTTTTGTCTGAGGCCAACATCTGGTCTGGCAACGAAAGAGGTGTGCCATAAACAAGTTCTACTGGGGAATAACCAAGATCCTCCTTTATCAAGGCCTGACAACCAAGAAGGAATATTGGAAGATATTTGCTCCAATGCTGCCAATCTGGATAAGCACACAAAGCAGCTTTCATTTGACGTTGGAATCGTTCCACCATACCGTTGGATTGTGGATGGTAACTGGTGGTTCAAATCCAACGTGCACCTATAGCCATTATGAGCTCATGGAAGAGTTGCAATTCAAACTGCTTTCCCCGGTCAGTAGTGATGGTGGTAGGGACTCCGTACCGTGATATCCATCCTGTGAGAAAAACTTTGACAACAGATTCAGCAGTGATATCTACTAAAAGAATAGTTTCCAGCCAACGTGTGAAACAATCAATGAAAGTGAGCAAGTAGGTATATCCCTGGCTGACTGACCAAGGTCCGACAAGTTCAATGTGTACATTGTTGAAATGCACATCTGGTGTGTTGCATGTGCCAAGGGGTGCATGGATGTGCCTATGCACCTTTGACTTTTGACAGAAAAGGCAAGAGCATAACCAAGCAGTAATGTCTTGTCAAAAGAATCTAGCCAAAATGAACCTAGCCCCAGTTTCACTGTGGAGGTGACGGCAGGGTGTGACAGGATATGCAGTGGGCTGAAGACTGTCTGTGGGTCTTTGGAACAAAAGGACAAGGAGAATTTGTGGAAGTGTCGCACAAAATCTGTGCGTCAGCTGTGGGTACCAGGAAGTACTTGAAGTTGCACGTGGAAAAGGCAGGTGAGGATATATCGATTGTCTCTAAGTGAAGTTGATCTTTAGCCAGGAGATGCAGGTCGATGTCTGTGGGTGGCGACAACAAATTCAGTGGTAGGCGCGATAAGGCATCTGCTGCAGCGTTATCTACACCAGAGATATGGCGAATGTCGGCAGTAAATTGGGAAATGAAATCTAAGTGCCTGGTTTCCTGCAGAAAATACTTGTCAGGCTTCGAGCGCAGGGCAAAAGTGGGTAGATGGTGGTCCGTAAAATTCGTGAATTGGCGCCCCTTGAGTGTATGCTGGAAATGTTTGACTGCTAAATACACAGCTAACAGCTTTCATCTGAAAGTGTTGTAGTGAGATTCAGCTGGTTTAAGCTGCCAAGAGAAGAATGCAAGAAGCTGGAATTATTTCTGGTGAAATTGTTGTAACACCGCGCATATGGTAGTGTCAGATGCATCCACTACAAGGGATAGCTGAACATCTGCGACAGGGTGCACAAGAAGCAATGCCTAAGTGAGTTGCTGCTTTGCTGTGTTGAAGGAGTCAAGTTGGGTGGAGTCCAACGCTATCAGCTCATTCCTCTTTTTCCTGTTCTGAAAGAGTGTGTTTAGCAGATATAGGATTTCAGCTGAATGATGAACAAAGTGCCGGCAGAAATGAGGTGGGTGGAGGTAACTCCTGCAATGCCTTCACCTTGTCAGGCAGTGGTGATATGCCTTTGGAGCTGACGATGATGACATGACCGAGGAAGGTCAAAGAAGATGCGCTAAAAACACATTTGGTAGGGTTGATCTGCTCTTAGTACGTCTTGAACTGCTCGAACAACTGACGTACATGATCAAGATGTTACTTGGATGAGGTGCTAGCCATCAAGATGTCACCGATGTATGCATAGATGAAGTCTAAGTCTCGGACGACTTTGTCTATGAACCTTTGAAATGTGCTGACTGAATTCCGTAAACCAAATGGTATAGTTAGGGATTCAAAGGCGCCAAAAGGAGTAGTTTCGGCAGTCTTTGGAATATCCCTTGGATTCCAGGAATCTGATAGTATGCCTTAACCAAGTCCAATTTGGTGAATACCATGCAGTTGTGGAGAGATGACGTAAAATCATAACTGTGGGGTATTGGGTACATGTCTGGCACTGTGATGAAGTTTAATCTCCTGTAGTTACCAGTGGACCGCCAGTCCCCAGAACGCTTTGGAACCATGTACAAGGGCGACACCCAGGGACTATTAGAAGGGTGGCCGATGCCCAACTGGAGCATGTGTTTAAATTCCACCTTGCTTGCATTTAGCCTCTCCAAGGAGAGGCGACGAGGACGAGAAAAAACTGGAGCATCTTTAGTTTCGATGAAATGGGTGGTGGTGTTAGTTGGAGCAGCAGTAAAAAAGTGTAGGTTAGTCAGCTCCGAATATGAGTTTAATAGTGCATGGTATGGGTTGTCCATGGCAATAATAAAAAAGACTGGATTAACCGCAGGGGTTAGTGGCTTTTACCTGGGATAGAAAGTTCTGTGGCTGTGTCCCATAAGCACCGAGTGCACATGTCTACAAACAGGTGGAAGTGGTGCAAAAAGTCTGCACCTAATATTGGGTAATCTTTACAATCTGTGATTGTAAAAATCCACTTGAAATCATGTCGCAGATCTAAATCCAATGAACGAGATATCTGGCTGAAAGTTGGAATCATGAATGGTTCACTGCTTGTAGAGTCACTGGTGATAACAGCGATTTATCCGCGAGGAGTTTCAATGGCCAGATACTGCAGGCAGCACCTGTATCTATGAGGCAGTGGACGTGGGATATCCGGTCTGTTATGAAAAATGTACGGTTGGCCGCTGGCTGCTGCAGAGAATGTGCTGTGCTCAATTCTCTGGTTGGTTGTTTTCCTGTCAAGAAAAAGTATAGGGTTGGGTACATTTACATGTTGAAGCTCCAAACTCTATGATTCCGAGTTCAAATTCTGAGTTCAAATTCCGCCGAGGTCGACTTTGCCTTTCATCCTTTCAGGGTCGATAAATAAAGCACCAGTTACGCACTGGGGTCGATGTAATCGACTTAATCCCTTTGTCTGTCCTTCTTTGTCCCCTCTATGTTTAGCCCCTTGTGGGTAATAAAGAAATAAGAAGCTAGAATGGCTTGGACGTTAGAAGGCAATCAGGAAAAAAATAGTTGCTTCAATAAAGCACTATCAGCAGGTGCATTTTAGGCCAATTCCTTCATATGGCACAGAAGTTACAAAGGTTTGCGGTCACCCAAGTACTCATCGTTGACGAGGGTTTGAAAATGTCTTTCTTCTGACAAGGACGTGTGTCAAAGAATCTCCTGCTTAATGCTCCTATATGTGGCATCATGTAGGGGGTCAACTATCAGGTCCCTCATGGTGTCATGGCTGTCAGGGTCGGTGGTATTGCGCCAAGTAACATATGGAGCTGTTGGGCTTCGGAGGCAATATTGTTTGCAGCAAACGTTGATTCAATCTGTGCAAACCACCATGAATAACAGTTCCTTACCTTGTTTCACGGGGGATGTTTTGAATATAAAACAAAAGAAGGAGATGGAAAATGGAATACACAATAAACTTTAATGCTCACAAAGACTTAAGTTTTGAACTCTTATATCATCATGTTGTGGTTATTCTTATCCCAATCCTTGTCAATAATGTTCCTTGGACATCATTATCTTACATTTTAGGTTTATGTTCTCTGAAAAATGGATTTTCTTTTTACAGTGCTATTGTTTAATCATACCACAGCAATAAAATGTATAATGCAACAATTTAATTAACAAGACATAATGTACGCAGCTTGAATATTTTGTGAGACCCTGTTATAGCAATCTGGCCTCCATGACTTTTACATAATAAATGCAGCAGAATCATATAGAAGATATATCATTTCACTGTTATCAGAAAATTTTGACATTTATAAATCTAATTCTTTCAATTAATGTGTGTGTGTGTGTGTAAGATAAGATACAAAATCTTTCTTTTTATGATGACATAAAAATTTGTTATTGAAAATCATTCCATAGCATAAGAATACCTGGAAACAGCTAGAATTTCAATAGATGATTGTATATAAATATCGAAAATAGCTATTGACAGTTGTACATGCATGTAGATGGCATAAACTTTTAGTTTTGAGTTCTATAGTATTTATATTAAGAGAGCAATTTGAACTTTGAAGAGCAAGAAGTTTTCAGGAATATGAAACTTCAACTGGTTGATGAGATTTCACTACCATACTTCTTTCCAGCTAAAATATAAAACTTTAATAACAGAGTGAAGCATAAATCAATACACAGAAGATATAACTGCTGAGAAAAAGAAAGACAAGAATGTAGAAATAAGTGAGGATTTGATATTCAGATAGTAATAAATCCTTTATGAATGTCTTAAATCACTTCTTAGATAACGTTAATAGGCTTTTATGATATAACTATGTAATGATAAAATTCTAAGTTTTAATAGAGTTATGAAGTTCCTATGGTATCATAAAGAATAACTTTTTAATATTTAAGTAATCTTTATAGTAACTTTGTTTTTCTTATAAGCAATGGATGAAATATTTTTTTGAAAACAGTTCTCACTCACACATCATCACACTGAATCGGGTACGAATGTATGTTCATACTTATTTCAGATTCGTAGATAGTTTACTATCTTGTAAATTTTATTTAAAATGATGGCTTCTCTAACTCTTTAAAACAGCTGGCACCTCCCAAATGATGTCAAAGTTCATAAAGTTAGAAACCATCTGAGTCTCTCACTACAATGAAGAATACTAACACGTTTTACACAGCATATAGTGTATATACTCCAGTATATTGTTACAACATAATTATCGGTTACAATTTCTCCAATATTATTGAATTAACAGTGATCTAAAGTCTATTAACAAAACTCTCATTTTAAATACAAACCATAACTTTTTCATGCAATTGATGGAAGAGACATGTACAAATCAAATATAACCATGTACATGTGTATGTGACTTTGTGTATGAGAGACAGGATATTTCAAAGTGTGCATGGGTGTGTATGTCTGAGGTGTGAGGGAGAGAAAGAGAGAGGGCAACAGAGAGGGAGAGAGCAACAGAGAGAGAGAGAAAGCTTTAATGTAAGTAGTAAAGTACCAGTAGCCAATTCTTCAATACAAGTTCAATTTCATTTCCTTGTAGTAAATATATCATGTCACTTATTATTACTAGTGGAAAGGCTACAACATAAATATCTCGCTTTCTTAAAATCATGAAACCAGTGGGCTAATAATTAGTCTATGGATACCTTTGATCAGAAAACATCATCATCATCGTTTAACGTCCGCTTTCCATGCTAGCATGGGTTGGATGATTTGACTGAAGACTGGTGAAACCAGATGACTACACCAAGCTCCAATCTGATTTGGCAGAGTTTCTACAGCTGGATGCCCTTCCTAACGCCAACCACTCAGAGAGTGTAGTGGGTGCTTTTACGTGTCACCCGCACGAAGGCCAGTCAGGCGGTACTGGCAACGGCCACGCTCAAAATGGTGTATTTTATCAGGATTATAATTTTGATCACAGGCATGAGCTAAATATCTTATACATACATACATACATACATACATACATACACACACACATATACATACATACATGCATACATACAATCATACATACATTAATACATATGTGTAGTGTGTGTGTGTGTATGATGACAGGAAAGAACATGGGCTTGAACTTGGTACTCCTTTATTTCATTTGTTACATATATTTCAGCATTCAGTAACACATAATGTCACAAAAATGAATTCAACCTGTGGATGCACCTCAATAAGGGCAGCATTTTCTTTCATTATTGACAAGCTCTTATATTACATTACAGTTTTCCTCTGGCTGCACAGGACTCCTTGTGGTCATGCAATCATAAGAGTTTACTGTGTTTAACATTAAGAGCTGAGACATTAATGGTAAGATAGTCATGCACTGTGGGTAGTCAATACATATATGTACAAATACATACATACATACATACATACATACATACATACATGCATATATACATACATGTGTGTGTGTGTGTGTGTGTTATAATTTAGAACAATCAGTAAAAGGTTGTTATTATAGTATTCTCGTCAGCTATTAATGGCAACAGATGCTATGAGAAACCGTTGAATAAAAGGGAAGTTACTCTAATAGGTAGAAAAAGAAAACAAGAAAAAAGATAAAGAATACACACAACCATATTCTCACAATACATAGACATAAACCTCCTGCGTTCACAACATCTACATATGTACACACTCACACAAACATGTATACATACATGCACATACACACACACAAACACATATGTATATGTATGTACTCATACATACACACATATCCACACAAACACACATGTATATACAAGGGTTGGACAAAATAATGGGAACACCTTAAAATTTCAAACAAATTTATTTTAATGTGGGGTAGGACCAACTTTGGCAGTAATTACAGCTTGAATTCTACAAGGTATGGACTCGTATAAAGTTTGAATTATTGCCAAAGGAAATTTTGTCCATTCTTCAGCTAAAATAGTCTCCAGTTCTTGTAGTGATGATGGTGGAGGATATCGACTCCTTACTTGTTTTTCTAAAATACACCATAAATGTTCAATAATATTGAGATCTGGGGGACTGTGGTGGCCAGATAAAATGTTCAACTTCACTAGAATGTTCCTCATGCCATTCAGTAACAACTTTAGCTGTGTGAATTGGTGCATTATCAGCCTAAAAGATTGCGTTTCCCACTGGAAGCAGTTCCACAACCATAGGATGAATTTGATCAGATAAAATGCTTAAATATTCTTGACTATTAATTCTGCCATGAAGAGCAACCATTGAGCCGGTGGATTTCCAAGATATTGTCCCCCTGCTCATCACAGATCCTCCTCCATGTTTAACAGTTGGATGAAGGCAGCCTAGGTCAAAGGCTTCTTTTGGCTGTCTCCACATGTATACTCAGCCGGTGGTCGAAAATAAGGTAAAGGAAGACTCGTCTGAGAAAATAATATTCTTCCACTTCTCTAGGGATCAACTCTGTAGGTTTTTATTCCACTCTAAATGCTTTGCAACATTTGTTTTTGAAAGTAGTGGTTTTCAGATTGCGAGAAATCAGGCTTTGTGTAGCTCCTGGTGAACAGTTTTTGTGGAAACTGGGTTCCCGTGGTGGTCATTAAGCTCTGTAGGAATTTTGGGAGCTGTACTTTTGTGATCTTTTCTAACAATTTTCATAAGAGTCTGAAAGTTTTGGTTTTCTTCCAGAGTTTTGTTTCAACGAGGAGATTTTTCTCTCTTTCTCAAAGGCTGCCATTACTTCTGAGACAGTACTTCTTGATACATCGAACATTTCAGCTGTTTTCATTATGCTAGTGCCTGCGATATGGGCACCAGCAATTTGATCTCTTTGAAAGTCTGATAGATCTGTCATTTTCATAAATTTTAATTACCTTTTTCTGATGATATCTGAAAAGAAACAGCAATTTTACCATAACATATTAAGGAACAATAATAATAAATCAAAAAACATAAAAATAAACAAGCTTTTGAGGGTTTATAGATATTTGAAAATTATGATGCCATAATGCTAGGTGTTTCCATTATTTTGCCTAACCCCTGTATATATATGTATATGTATACGCAACCACATCCTCATATACACATAGCAGTTTACATGCATACACATAACATAATGCATATATATTTAGACATTTATACATATAAATATATGTATATATATATATTTATATATAGACATACATTCACACTCCCACATACACATATATATATATTTATATATATATATATATGTATGTATATATATATGTATACACCTTCCTATCACACACCACACCCACACATATACAAACATATGCATATCCATATAAATAATGGGGATGTGTGCATGAAAGTCGCACACATGCACCGGACACCGACATACACTCATATGCATACATATACACATACACATATATACACACACATACACATTTACATATAAAATATATACTTACATATACATATACTCATACATGTGCACATTCACACAATTAAAAAAGAAAAAAATGAAAAAATATATATAAAAAATTAATGGAAGTTAAGACATGTGGGAAGCTTGTGCAGGAACATGGTAGAAATGTGGATTCTAACCATGATCGCAATCGCCACTACCATTGGCATAAGGTTTACACTAGGTTAAGATCTTCCAGTAAATCCTGTAGTTGAGACCTTGTTCTTTTAACAACCATATATAACTGGATAATTTCGTATATTACAGTGTCTGAAGTCTAAGGTGTGATTGTTGAACCTTGCTTTGAAATTTCTCTTTGTGAGACCCACATATTTCTTGGATGAAATTGTATTATTAGTGTTCGTAAAATTTACAGTGGCTTCATAAATAACGGCCTTGGTCATACAGGCTCCATTTACCAGACACAAGTCTTTATCCCTGTAGGAACAGCTGGCTTCATGTTGTTGTGTTGCATTGTGTGTAATTATGTTTTTAAAGTTTGGGGTTGAACAAAAATTAATTTTTAGGTTATGCCTATTAAAGAGTTTTCTATATTCATGATGTATTCGAAAATGTCTATCTATAATTGACAAGAAATATTTACCTATATTAAAGGTCACTTCAGTGGGTGTGAACCAGATAATTTTCCTGTGTATTTCTGACCTAATAGTTGGTGGGTAAGCTATAAAAGGGGCTCTACTGATCCACCACCTCAACCTGAAAATTAACAGAGTTGAGCCTGTGGTTCCTATGACAACATCCAACAGATGGTGAATGGCCTGCAACAACAGCTGGAAGTTTGTTTACACCAACACTTGAACAGCCAGCAACATTTGGAGGGTGACTGTTACTATTGATACTATTAAGATGACAGTGTCTCATCATCCTACAGACGGTGAGTAGCCTACAGCAACAGTTGAAAGTTTGTGTGCACAAATGCACGAAGCTTCAATTACACCTATGTTTGGAAAGTGACTGATACTGCTATATAATGCTAGAGGATTTGAATGGGGTTAACGGAACCTACATAACTGGACATTTCTGAGACTGTTTTTCTTCTGAAGATGGGCCATTGCACCTGAAATATAAAGGTTTTGAAACTTTTACCATTGTCAGAAGCTTTCTATTTTCTCTCTTCGATATTACAATGCTTCAAGCAAACTACAATGATAATATCTTTTTAGCAATTCTGATATCCTGTACCTTTTTTTGGAAATCACGATTCCACTCTTCCTACCAAACTGAGTGTCTTAATTTCTATTTTATCCTTCTTTTTAATGGAAGATTGCTGAGCACATAAATGTGTATTTGATCCTTCCTACCGAAAGCAAGATTGATCACCTTCATGGAATGTTGTGTATCTTGAGCAACAAGTTATGATATGCAAAACTTGACACAAGTTTTATATTCTCCTTCTACCATTAATCATTGTAATGTTTGAAGGTTGGGGATGTTGATGTTGGCTGTGTTAAATGTGGTAGTGGTGATCATCACAGTCATCATTATCATCATTGTCATCATCATTGTTGTTATGGTGGTAATTGTTGGTGGTGGTTAAGGACTGTAGGATATCAAACTTAATATTTGCATTGCAATATATTTATCAATATTTATTTCAGATTCTAAGACAGTGAACTGGAACAACAGTTAGCATGCTGGGCAAAATGCTTAGCTGCATTTTGTCAGTCTTTACATTCTGAGTTCAAATTCCACAGAAGCTGACTTTACCTTTCATCCTTTTGGTGTCAATGAAATAAGTACCAGTTGATCACTGGGGGGGGGGGTCAATATTTTCAACTTACCCCTCCCCTAAAATTGCTAGCCTTGCACCAATAAATCTTTCCAAGGTCAACATTTCCTTTCATCTTTTTGGGGTTGATAAAATAAGTACCAGCTGAGCATTGGGGGGTCAATGTAATCGACTTACCCCACCACACACAAATTGTAGGCCTTGTGCCAAAATTTGAAACCAACATTTATTTTAGTTTCTCTTGATTCAATGTTGACTTCCAAGTGAAATCAACTTTACTCTTAATTCTTTAAGAACTGAGAGAAAACATGGATTAGTTAAATAGACTGTTAATACTTTCTAAAGACAATAGAGCTTCGATTTAAGAAAGATATCAATCTTAGGCATTGTAAAACTGAATCATGTAGAACTATGTCACTTATTGTTGGTAATAGAGTTCACATGCAGAAAGAAGGACTTTGCACTTATATTAACTCTGTTCCAACTTTAATTTTGATGAATTACATAATTATTGAATTCATCAGATTTCAATTTACATAACACACAACTTCTCCAACATATGGACATAATGGATATACAAACACAAACATAGGCTCAGCAATGGCTGCGTGGTAAGACGTTTGCTTCCCGACCAGTTCAGGTTCAGTTTCACTGCATGGCACCTTGATTAAGTGTCTTCTATATAGTCTCTAGCTGACCAAAGCCTTGTTAGTCGATTTGGTAGATGGAAATTGAAAGAAACCTGTCATATATAAATGTGTGTGTTTGTGTGTGTGTGTGTGTGTGTGTGTGTTTGTGTGTGTGTGTGTGTGTGTGTGTTTGTGCATGTGTTTGTTCACCACAACTGTAGTTGGTTTGTATAAATGCCTGTAACTTATCAGTTTTCAAAAGAAACTGATAGAATAAGTACCAGGCATAAAAAATAAGTACTGGGATCGATTTGTTCAACTAAACCCTTTAAGTCAGTGCCCAAGCATGGTTGCAATCCAATGAATGAAACAAGTAAAAGACAATTCAATATATACCCATGCGAATTGTAAAGTTTTTCTCTACTTAATTGGGTATTAAACAGGTGAGCCAGTGAATGATTGGATGTTTCCATTCCTATTTTCCTCATATATATATATATATATATATATATATATATATATATATATATATATCATCATCATCATCATCATCATCGTTTAACGTCCGCTTTCCATGCTGGCATGGGTTGGACGATTTGACTGAGGACTGGTGCAACCGGATGGCTACACCAGGCTCCAATCTAATTTGGCAGAGTTTCTACAGCTGGATGCCCTTCCTAACGCCAACCACTCAGAGAGTGTAGTGGGTGCTTTTACGTGTCACCCGCACGAAAACGGCCACGCTCGAAATGGTGTCTTTTATGTGCCACCCGCACAAGAGCCAGTCCAGGGGCACTGGCAACGATCTCGCTCGAAAACCCTACAAGGCCAGTCAGGCGGTACTGGCAACGGTCACGCTCAGGATGGTACATCTTATGTGCCACCCGCACAAGAGCCAGTCCAGGGGCACTGGCAACGATCTCACTTGGCTTGCCGGGTCTTCTCACGCACAGCACATTTCCAAAGGTCTCGGTCAGTAGTCATCGCCTCGGTGAGGCCCAATGTTCGAAGGTCTTGCCTCACCACCTCAGCCCAGGTCTTCCTGGGCCTACCTCTTCCACGGGTTCCCTCAACTGTTAGGGAGTGGCACTTTTTCACGCAGCTATCCTATATATATATATAATTTTTTGTCTTTTATATATAGGCACAGGAATGGCTGTGTGGTAAGAAGTTTGCTTCCCAATCACATGGTTCCAAATTCACTCCCACTGTGTGACATCTTTGGCAAGTGTCTTCAACTATAGCCTCAGCTTGACCAAAGCCTTAAGAGTAGATCTGCTATACAGAAGCTGAAAGAAGCCCATTGTGTGTGTGTGTGTTTATCCTTGACAACCACTTGACAACTAGTGTTGGTGTGTTAACATCCCCATAACGTAGTGGTTCAGCAAAAGAGGATGACAGAATAAGTACCAGACTTAAAAATAAAATAGTATTGGGGTCAATTAGTTTAACTAAAATTTCTCAAGGTGGTGTCCCAATATGGCCACAGTCTAATGATTGAAACAAGTAAAAAACACAAGATAAAAGATAGTCACAGAAATACATTATGAACACACACATACAAACGTCTTCTTATATACCAACTCAAATGCATAAATTCTTCCAAAGAAGAAAATATATTTCACTTATATTTCTTAAGTTAAACACTGAGAACTTTAATGAAATATTTGGCAGCAAAACTTTTCCTTTCAGACAAGTTAAAATACAGTCTAAATAAAAATTCAACATTGTGTATTCATATGTATATTAAACATATAGTCTTGCTTTAGAATGTATGATAAAGGAATACTCCACGTGCTTGGGAAAATGTTAAAAATATAAGGTTATTCTTCAAAAATCATTCCAAAGCCAGACTACACACGTTTTATATATTTACATACTTCAGTATAATGAATTATTAATTCACCTGCTGTGCTTCATGGAAAGAGAATTTTTAATTAAAATATTCCTGAATATATTGAAAAACAGTAAATATGTTTATGAGTTGAATAAATTGACAACATGTAATGTTACTTATTGTTAAGATACCAACAGATTTATGACAGCAGTTATTGTTATTAGTTAGCTTAGATGAAATACAATTCAGATTTGTGCCAAGTCATACTACTATTAATGCTCTTTCCATAGTAAAACAATTCCGATAGAAGGTTTTTAGCAAAGAACAAATCTCTTGACCTAATATCTGTTGATTTAGAACAGTGCTCTGCAACTGGTATTCTACAGCACACTGGTGTGCCATGAGATGATGCTACGTGTGCCGCAGTGTAACCTGAACATAATTTTTTCCCCTATACTTTCAGTTATATTTTTAGGTGTGCAGTCAAATTTTGAAAAGAATATAAGCATACCACAAGTGAAAAAGCTTGTGGAACACTGATCTAGAAAAAGCCTTTGATAGAGTAATATGATCTGTCAACTGGTAGTTTTTAAGAAAACTTAGAAAGCTATGTACAAACAATTCACTCAGGGATTTAGTATGCAGTTAGACATTTACCAAGTTTTTGTTCTCATACTTCTTATTCTATTTATTTATGCGCCCTTTTAAAGCCTAGCTAGGCTCATGGGCCTGGTTTCCCAGTTTCTATGGCATATGTGTTGCCCCCAGCTGGACGGGCCGCCAGTCCATCACAGCGTTACTCAAGAAACAGAAAGAAACAGTGAGAGAAAGTCGGGGTGAAAGAGTACAACAAGGGTCGCCACCACCCCCTGCCGGAGCCTCGTGGAGCTTTAGGTGTTTTTGCTCAATAAAGACACACAACGCTAGGTCTGGGAATCGAAACCGCGATTCTCCGACCGTGAGTCCGCTGCCCTAACCACTGAGCCATTGCACCTCCACTCATACTTCTTATGGTAAACATAAAAAAAAAAGACAGAACTGTGCTGCAATCAGAGAAATGACTATACTTGACATGCAGGAAACAAGTAGATGGAGACTCCATGCAGTGTTTGCAATTTGAACTATGGTTGCACAAAAGAAATTTTGAGATTACAGACAGGCTGATAGTGAATAAAATCTTTGCATGTGGTAGGTGTGCAAGAGTAGTCAGCAGTCAATGAAGTCGTAAAATAAATTCCTTTCAAAGCTATAGACGTAGTTAATAGCTTCTTTTATCTGCACAACATAATCAGCAGTACAGGAGAGTGCTGTGAAAGCATGGTAGCTAGACATAACATTAAGGTGGAAAAGGCACAGGGAGCTGTTAGCTCTGCTGGCAATAAGGGATTCTCTTTTTTATTGAAGGGTATATTGTATGCTGCTTGTGCATGAAGTCAGATCCTGCATGATAGTGAGATGTGGGCACTGGGTGCAGAGAATCAGTGAAAGTTAGAAAGAAATGAGACAAACATGCTCAGCTAGATGTGTAATGTTATATATGATGAGGTGAGAGATAAACTAGGTGGAGGATACACCAGTTGTACTGTTCAAGAAAGACTGCATTGGTATGGATATGTGTTGTGTATAGAATATAAAAGATTGGTATAAAAGTGCAGGGATATCCAAGTAGAAGCAAAGTGTGAAAGTGAAAGACTTAGGAAGTATGGGCAGAAGCAATAGAAAATGGTTTTGGAAAGCTGGACCTCACAAAAGAGATGGCAAAGAAATACAACAAATGGTGACATGTAATAAAGGAGACATAAAGATAATAATGGGATGATGAAAGATTTCTTGGATACCACTAAAAGCCTTATACTCATGTTGTGCATCTCAGAAAGAAAGTTAACTAGGATTTCAAACATCAACTGCACAGCTTTGCAGCTATACCTTGCCATGTAAAATATTTCCTGATACACTGCTACCTATTGCAGAAAACCATGGGTTGTGGATTCTTCCTCGGAGGTTCTGCAACTTGTAATGGGTGCTGTACTTACTCTTTTGATTAAGCCATTAAAATAAATGAAACAATGATGTAAAGCATTGAGTTTATCTTACTCATTAGACCATTGTGATATTGTTTATGGTATTGTTGCCTCAATTCCTATAATAATTCGGGCACCAAGCTGTAATGGCACTTGCTAAGAGCAACAGCTTATTCTCATACCATCCCACAGTGTCCCAGTGATGATCTTTCAAGAGTGAAATATGCTAATATATTGTATGTCTAAAGCAAATAGCTTGGCAGATCTGCTACAACCCATAGTATGATTTGAACCCAGCATTACAAGTTAATAGAACAAAAATTAACTGTTCTGCAATTTTCTGCTTGGAGTGGATTTTAAGACGTTTTCTTATTCATGATCTGTACTTGCAGTAATGTGTAGTGAGCCATTTCAGAATTTAGTATTTTGGTCATGGTAACAACACAGAACTAGTTACAGGATATGAACTGACAATTATATCAATTATAAAAGTTCCTAGACCGAATTAACATTAGTTCACAATGCATACAGATTTAGCTGCTCTTCACATCCAGTCTTCTGGAACACACATATACAGAAACTAATTTGTCAAGAAGTCTCAAGAAATTCCTTCTAGATGTAATTTAACAAATAATTTAACAAATCAAAGCTGGACAATTTTAGTGTAACCTTTGAAGAAGATGAAACTTATAAGTAGTTCTAAAATTAAACAATGAAATGACTCCTAATATTTCCAATAACTAACCATGTAAACCTTTTCTCATATCCTCATTATTTCAGTTATTTCATAGAATTTCTAAATTCTGAAGAACTATGCACTTAAATAATCTTGCAGCAATTCTTTTTACTTTAGCTTACTCAAGTCAGTTGGGGAGCATTCATGAATTAACTCAGTCTTCTCAAAGTAGCAACCAAATCTTTCTAAGAACCCCACACTTTTCTTTAAAACAAAGACTTAACATTTAAATTAGAAATGTTACTACAACATATCCACAGTATGAGAGCTTAGTGTGGACAATAAGGTAATGTACAACCAGCTGTGAGGTCAACAGTCTGTATGCCACTGACATTCATTTCATTACTGACTTATGTACCTATCTCTCACAAGAGCTAGTCCTTCAACTTCTTCCACTGTTTTCTGTGAGTGACATAAATCACTACCATATGCAGTTGGAACATTATAGAATTAATACAAATATATTAGCTTGCAAATATATCTTCAATTCTTCCCATAAGAAAGGCTGGTTGTAATAGACAACCATCCTGTCTCAGGAAAGATTTGCCTTTCATTTGCTCATTAGTCTGGAAACTGGAAGTTATTTGGTGAACATTAATGTCTGACAGTTAAAAGACTGTCATTACATCTACTAGAAATAGCAACCAAATGTCTCTGAAACCACTTTTAACATCATATGCAGAAGAATATTTTGAATAATGTAGTATTGGCTATATTATTTGATAAGGTAGACTTGTCATGCTTGACCACACATGCCTGTATTATCAGAACTGACCTGAGTTTATACACTAACATCTAGCTACATGTTTCATATTTACTTGTCAAGAATGTTGAGACCGTCAGTTATTACATTCTTTTTATGCGTGTGTGTGATAGCCATCTTTTCAAACTGAGTTGGCAAGTATAATTCCAATAATTTTAGTTAATCCATTATCACCATCGTTTGGTATCATCTGCTCTCAGTTAGTCCTTATACATTCACTGTATTTTAAGTTTGCTCAGATCTTGATATTATCAATTCACACAATTCTTGGTTTTCCCTTTTTCCCAATCATTTTGCCTTTTTAGTAAAAAAAAGTCACTATTATCCATTTTTTCTCATTGATTCTCCAAACTGTTTCATTTCTGTCTCCGATTCTTCTTAATTGCTGCCACCTTTCTTTGTGTGTCATCATGAGTTTTGCGTCCTATCTATAATATTCTTTAAAATCTTTAATATGTCAGCATCTCAAAGACTGATAATCAACTTGATGAATGTTTTGTTAATGTTATGTTTCACCTCTGATGCCAGAGTGGATCATACACAACAGTTTAATATTTTTTCTCTCATTTTGATATTAACGTTTCTTCATGTTAGTTAATTCACTAATTTAGTATTTATAATTTCTATAAAGCTAAATTTTAACTTGTAAATATTATTTCACCCTTAAATATAAGACCATTCTCCTAGGTAGGAGGATATTAAAAACTTATTTCATTGTTCTACTGATTTAGATTCTTATTCTAAAAAACATTGGAGTGATAGAAAATGTGGTAACATTTGACCTTAAGAAGAGAGAAAGTTACAAAACTATATATAAAATTTCAGGACTAAGTATCTACTATTTTCTTGATTAAATTTTGATGTGTCGGGTTACAAATTCAATTAGATAATAAGAGAAGACAAAATGATGATACAGCTTACTTAATACTAAAGAATATATAGTTAATTTTTTTGATCTTCACAACAAATAATATAAAATCAACACCAGAAAACTGAAGATATCACTACACTTCTAATAATGCAACTTTATGAACACAACTAGATTAAAATGGTGGGTAGAAGGTATGCGGAAATAGACAGGTACAGAAGAAAGTTCTGTTGTGTAAATAACTTAAAATCAACTGACTGACAGAAATCAAAGGTATACAGGAAATGGATGGTGGACAATCAAGAAACAAAATTAGCTTAACAGGCTGTAAAAAATAAACATACATGAAAACAAGTGGCGAATATAAATATGAAAATGGGCAAAGGTGGGTAATCAGTTATCAGAGATGGTATGGTTAGTTTGAAAATGCATAGTTTGACGTCAGATGGAGACAGAGAGCGAAGATAAATTTATAACGATGGTCCTATTTTCTGTAGTGAAATACTTAAATGTATATCAACTTGAAGAATTTAGACACACTTATGTCAGTATTTGAAGGTTTCCCTTGCTGAATGGTAATCATTTAGAAAATTGAGTTGAAGTGTCATGAAGACTGAAAATCATGTGTATGTGTATGCATGTGATTATATGAGTTTAAAACTGTCTTTCTACGTTTGGCTTGATTATCAGATTTACCATCATTATAAACCCTTTTTTATGGTCTTTATTAAGTTATTAATCCTACACCAGTAGTTTTGTAGGAAATTCTCTATGGGTAAAATTTGAAAACAAGTTTCAATGCACTGATATTTCACTCGTCTAGAATTATTAATATCCTTGCTGAAAGCATCAATAACATAAAGTCTCATTCTATCTCACAGAAAAAATCTGAAAAATTGTAGTTGTGTCAGAAATCAATGAAACGGGGAATTGATCTAAATTTGAAATAAATGAAGAAATTTTACAATGATCCCTCTTTTCAGAAGAAATCAAAAATGTCATGAATGAAAAATTTTCATCTGATGTTATATCAATATTTCTTGTACATCTTGTAATACTATTATAAATAATCTAAATTAATGTTATAGAAAACAAATCAGTAAAATGAAAAACCAAATATTTTAAAAAGATAATTTTCAGTGCCTTACAGAGAAAGCGGGGCAATACACATGACAATATTTTAAAGGTCTCCAAGACTGGGATTCTCAGACTGGAATCCCTACCCAAATGTTTCCAACAGGGTGGACCCTTCAAAAGATATCCAAGAACCAGTTAGTGGTTTTGAATGGAGTGAGAGATTAAGTCATCCACTACAAATATAAGTCAACAACTATAAATGAAAGGTCGGTCAGGAGGGATTGTAGAAATGCTAGAACAAATGTGAGTAGATGTCTGCTGTGTACATGATGCAAGATGGAGGTGAGTTTCAATCATACTTGCCTTTCATCCCATTGGAATCAATAATATAAAATACCAGTTAAGTACTGAAGTCAACTAACACCTTCTCATCAAAATTGCTTACCTTGTGCCTAGATTAGAAACAATGTTTATTTTTAGTATTATTATGAGGTGATGAGCTGGTAGAAATAAGTACCACTCAAATATTGGGATTCATGGAATTGACTAACTCCCACCCAAATGTTTTGGGCCTTGTGTTTACAGAAGAAACAATTATTATCATTCTCTGACAATGATAA
Organism: Octopus bimaculoides; assembly: GCF_046866305.1. Classification (NCBI taxonomy): domain Eukaryota; kingdom Metazoa; phylum Mollusca; class Cephalopoda; order Octopoda; family Octopodidae; genus Octopus; species Octopus bimaculoides. The sequence goes on along the minus strand of NC_142945.1, from coordinate 33,915,493 downwards.
GAAAATGAGACAAAGTAAAAGATATCTTTGAAAAGAGAGTTATGCCAAGAGGTGTTTGAAATTACCAGTTGGTATTTTTATATCACATAGAAATACAATTATAACTGAGAGATGAATTTACTTGAATGATGTTTGGATGTGTATGTATATGTATGCAGATATGCTAATGGATGTATATGTGTTTGCTAAAATGTATACACATATCATTGTCATTTTCATTTTACATGCTGGCACAAGTTGGAAAATTTAACAGTTAGTATCAGTTTTATTGGAGTTACTACAACCCTAGAGGGGATCACAAGATCATGTTTCACTCAAACAACTCAGTCTTGGTATGGCTTCTATGTCTGGATGATCTTCCTAAATACCAACCATTTTCCAGAGTATATAGAGTGCATTTTGTCATGATTTGGCAAAGCAGAGTCCTCATGAACCAAATTTCCTTGACTTGCCAAATGTAATGATAATAATAATAATTATCCTTTCTACTAAAGACACAAGGCCTGAAGTTTTGGGGTGGGGGATAGTCGATTATATCAACCCCAGTGCATAACTGATACTTAATTTATCGACCCAAAAGGATGAAAGGTAAAGTTGACCATGACGGAATCTGAACTTAGAACATGAAGACAGACAAAATGCCACTAAGCATTTTTCTTAGTGTGCTAATGGTTCTGTTAACTTGCCACCTTAATAAAAATGATAATAAGTTCCCTGATATAGTATCAGGCAGTGGTACTGTCTCATAACTAATTGGAAGATTTTAAATGTACATGTTTAGTCCTGGTGTAAAGGATGAGCTACAACAAATATTCTACTCAATATTGCAAATTTGCTTTTGTCACTTGCTTGACCTGCACCTGTTGATCATATCTCCCAGTGGCTGACGAAATGTGCATTGCTGATCATGATCAGAAGTAGTTGGAGGAGCCTCATAGCCATGTATTGAGAGGGATTCTTCGAGGTCTGAAAAATTCACCTCTGGAAACATGGGTGTTTCATTCATTATCCTTAAACAACCCTTATTCAGGGACTGCTTGAGCAGGATGGGCTACTTGACCTGAAGAAAATTCTAATTAAGCCTCACTTGCAAGGCCATGCATTGTTTATCAAGATATGAGATCACCATGTCGTATACATATGGTTGTGGTGCATGTGTCTAGTGTAACCTTATCAGAAGGGTAGTCACGATGGGTCATGACTACCCTTCTGATAAGGGTTTTGTATATTTGTACCCTAGCATCACTTTGTTGGCATGCACTACTCTCTCAATAATAATAATAATAATGGTAATGATAATGATAATAATAATAATAATAATAATAATAATAATAATAATAATAATAATAATTCTTTCTGGTATAGGCACAAGGCCTGAAATTTTGGGGTAGGGAACCAGTCGATTACGTCAACCCCAGTGTTTTGCTGGTACTTAATTTATTAATTCTGAAAGGATGAAAAGCAAAGTCAACCTTAGCGTAATTTGAACTCAGAACATAAAGCCAGATGAGATACCACTAAGCATTTTGCCTGGCATGCTAAACGATTCTGTCAGCTCGCTGTCTTTAATAATAATAATAATAATAATAATAATAATAATAAATTGTTTTAAATGGTACATCACACGTAATTGTCATAACTGGTATGTTACATGTATTGAGAAGAGCATTGTTACTGTGAATTTTCTTCCCTTTTCCCTTTTATTTTCTTTATTTAATGTTTTTCTTTTTCTCTTTTTTCCTTCTTTCTTTTTTCTCTGTCTTTTTCTCTTATTTTTCTATCACATTACTTTCTAAATGAATGATCTAGTGTCTTTATTTTAGTGCCCTACATTAGTAGTTTATTTACCCTAGGTGTCAGGAAGTGAGTTTCTTTACCCTAGGTGTCAGGAAGACAATCAGCAAGAAATGGATAAAAAATTGAAAGAATATAATGATAATGGTAGAAATAATGATAATAATAATAATATAGTAGATAAATATTACTAGTTTCTATAAGTTTCGGTATTATGCTAAATCAAAAATTCTTTGGAAGATAGATCCTAATCGAATAAAAGTTTCACGCAAGCAAATGCACAGACACACACACACACATGCACACACACTCACACACACACACACACACACACACACAAAATCACATATATAAATATTCTTTTACTTGTTTCAGTCATTTGATTGTGGCCATATATATATGTGTGTGCATACACATATATGTGAACACTGGCCCATGACATATAAATACACACACACACACACACACACCACACACAGACACACGCAAATTACATAGGTGCATATATGCATTTATATACATGGACACACATGAAAAAGAAAATTTCTTTGCTTTGAAAAGTCCCAATAGAATAAGATGAAAACACGAGACTAAGGTATTTCTTCTTTATGTCTCTATTTTCTTCAATTTTTTCTTCCATTATGAAAATTCAAGAAAATGAGATTTCATTGTCATTTTTTTCTTTAACCTATCCCCTTTAACTTCGTTTTTCTCCCTCTTTTGTTCATTTTATTAGTTTTATATATAACTGAGAACTTTTGTTCCTATGTATGTGTATGCGCATTCTTTATGAGCAGCGTGTGTATTTATATATGTATCTGCATGTGTGTGTGAGTGTGTGTGTTTGTGCACGCATACATGTGTGTTTGTGCAGATATTTATATGACACAGGTCAATATTCACATATGCACATGCATGCACATGCACAATCACACACCCACATATATAAATAGGTGCATACAATCACTGAGCCCCAAATTATTTTAATGCAAAACTTTAGTTCAGAACATTTTCTTTTGTTATATAACCTCAATGACCTGTCAATGACAATCATATCAAACTATAAAAGAATGTGATCACTCCTTTTTTAGCAGAGATAAATATTGGCTCACCAGAAGTAGAAAAAAAAAAGATAAAAGGATTTAAGCAGTTTTCCTGCATATTTCGTTCAGCAAACTTGAAGGGTCTTAATAATCTGTATATAAGACACAGGCATGGCTGTGTCGTAAGAAGCTTGCTTCCACACTACATGGTTCCAGGTTCAGTCCTACTGTGTGGTACTTTGGACAATAGCTTTGGGCCAACCAAAGTCTTGTGAGTGGATTTGGTAAATGGAAACTGAAAGTAGCCTACCGTATATGTGTGTGCATGAGTGTATGCATGTGTGCATGTATGTGTGTGCGTGCGTGATGCGCACGTGTGTGTGTATGTGTGTGTGTGTGTGTGTGCGTGCGTGTGTGTATCCACCACCATTTGACAACCTGTGCTGGTGTGTTTGCATACCCGTAACTTAGTGGTTCAGCAAAAACCAGAGTGACAGAATAAGTACCAGGCTTTAAAACATAAGTATTGGGGTCGATCCATTCAACTAATAATTTTCCAATGTGGTGCCCCAGCATGGCCACAGTCTAGTGATTGAAACAAGTAAAAGATACAAGATAAAGTAAATAAAGACATGATACCTTTGATTAATTATTCTTTTTATCATGATTGATGTGCATGTTTTTGTGTTTATGTGTGTGTGTGTGTAAATCAAGCTTCCTTTCAGTTTCCAGCTATTAATTCTACTCCTGAAGCATTGGTCAACCCAAATAGAAAACACATGTTCAATGTGTCATGTGAGACAAAACCCTAAATCATGCAGATATGAAGCAAATTCCATAGCCACAAATCCACTTAACTGCAACCACTCTCATTGTAATTATTTATCCAATATACATACATACATATACAAATATATATATATATATATATATATATATATATATATATATATATATATATATATATATACATACAGGGTGGGGAAGCAAAATTTACAATGAACGTTAAGTTGTTTTTTCTCAGCAGGCACTAAGTCAATTGTTTTGAAACAAGCATATATTGATGTCAGAATCATACCTGACATTATTATTCTTACCTTTTTAGAAACTTTTACCCATATGGGTAATCAGGAAGGCAAATGTCAAAGAGTTGCGTGATTTGCTGAATGCACTCGTCACACCAAAGGAGATTTCAAGAATAGTTGGAGTGTCCATAAAGACTGTTTATAATGTAAAGAATAGAATGGCTATGAGCAAAACTATTACGAGGAAGTCTGGAAGTGGAGGAATCAACAAAAAACGTACCAAAGCTTTTATTAAAGCTCTCAAATCCAAAATCCTAAAGGATCCAACCAAATCCATGAGTAAAATGGCAATTGAACTTGAGGTAGACAAGACCAATTAGAAATGCAGTAAAATATGATTTAAGGTTAAAACCTAACACAAGAACACGAAACCAATTGTTGAAAACAGCTATGAAGGAAAAGAGATTGGAAAGGTGCAAGAAAATTATTACATGGTTCAAGAAAAAATCCTCCATTGTAACGATCTTTTCAGATATAAAGATCTTCACTGTCGATGCTGTTCTAAACTGCAGAAATGACAGATTTATCGCAAAATCGACAGCTGAGGTTAAGGGGACATTCAAAACAAAACATCATGCTCAAGTTATGGCTTTTGGTGTTGTGGCTTCCGGTGGAAAGAAAATGCCTATAAAATTTTACAAAGCTGATGAAAAGATCAATGTTAATACTTACTACAAGACTCTGAGATACCAGGTATTGCCATGGCTTAAAGCAAACTACCCGGGTGGTAATTATGTATGGACACAAGATGGTGCTCCAGTCCACACAGCTAGAAAAAGACAAGATTTCTGCAAATCCAACTTTAGCAATTTTTTGGAATCATGTTTATGGCAGCCTTCTAGCCCAGATCTAAACCCTCTGGATTATGCTACTTGGAGCGTTTTAGAACATGCTACCAATAGAACATCACACAGCAATGTCGACTCTCTTAAAGATACTATTAAAGAAGAATGGGAGAAGTTGTCTCTCGAATAAGTTTCAGGATGCGTGTGAAGGCACTTATTGAGCAAGAAGGAGGACACATAGAATAAAAACATTTTCTATTATGTAAATTTTCTTGTGGCAAATAAATTCTCATGACTTTCAATAAACTGATTGGTCATACATTATCTTTTAATACTGCCTCAAAATATTGTAAATTTTGCTTCCCCACCCTGTATATATATATATATATTTTTTTTAAAAAAATAACTTCGACCACTAACGTGGACAATTAATGCGCTAGAAATAAATCACATCTTGTGTCTATTAAGACCTAAATTGTTCTCAACATGAAATATAGCAGCATACCAAAACGTGAGCAGGCAAGACATTTAAAATCACCTAAAAAGCATTTTTAGGTGATTTTAGGTGATTTTAAATGTCTTGCCCGCTCACGTTTTGGTATGCTGCTATATTTCATGTTGAGAACAATTTAGGTCTTAATAGACACAAGATGTGATCTTTTTCTAGCGCATTAATTGTCCACGTTAGTGGTCGACGTTATCTTTAAAATGTACCTTAATCCTCTGAGATTGCAGATAATATTTCTGAATCTCTTTGATTCTTTAGATGTGCTGGCCTCCTGATAATTAATCGATATTAATTAATATATGATTAATTACCAGATTTTATAATAATTTTTTACCCTATATATATATATATATATATACTTTATTTAAAAGCAGCAGAAATATAACAAAAGACTGTTACTCGGAGTTTCACGCTCCCGTTCATCGGACAGTTTTGTTATATTATTCTATATATAAATATATATAAGTCAGTAAATAGTGGGGTTGTGTTAACCGCACGTGGAGAAATAATAGGAAAATGAAAAAAAGCCAGAATGCTGAACTGGAAGCATAATTTAATAAAGATTTTTTCTAACCGGTTTTCATTGCGATGAAGCAAATTATCAAGAAGAAGGAGAATGAAAATGTTTTTTTACAAAGAAGTACAAAAAAGTACAAAATGAAGAAAATAATATATAAAACAATAATATATAAAAAAAATAAATATACCCATACATTATATTATCTTTGAGCTTTTGTAGTTCAATAGTAGTTCATGTATAAATTGGTAGGAAAAATAAGGATGCATGAGAGTTGAGAGTTTTGTTAGGTTTAAAAAAAGGGTTAAAAGTTTGTGTTAAGCAGGAAATGTGGTGTCAAAACAGGAAGTGTGTGTAAGGGGAAACAAGTGTTTTTAGTTAGAGTTATGAACTCTTTTTTTCCCAACAGGAAGTTTGTGTCTGTTCATAGAGAAATAAGGTCACTGAGGGGTGTGTGTGTTAAGAAATGGTTGGAATTTCTCTATGAAAAGATTCTCCTTGTTGATTCTTTCTTGTGTGGAGATTCTGTCTTTACATTGATAGAAAGGGAATATAATGAATTTAGGGTTTTTGTTTCTGGCGCAAGAGTCTATGTGGCCACTGAGTGGAATTTGGCGGTATTGAGGGAGGTTTATTTGTTCCTTATGGACAGCTACTCTTCTACGTAATGGGAGGCTCGTCTGTCCGATATAGAAGTTTTGGCAACCTGCGCAAGTAAGGACATAAATGAGGTTACCCGAGGAACAAGAGAAATTGGTTTTAATTTTAAACTTTGTCCCTCGTTTGAAGGTAAATTCAGAGCCTTCAAGTAGGTAGGGGCAGGTGCCACAATTAGGGCGTGCACATTTTTTAACTGATGGGGGTGGAAGTGGTGTATGTAGTTTGGAATTGGCTAATAATGTTTTCAAAGATTTGTGTTGTCTTTTGCATTTAAGGACTTTGTATATATATATATATATATATATATATGTATGTAGAATAATAGATAGATAGACACACAGACAAACAAACATACATACAGGCAGCTAGATAAATACATGTGGATCGATGGATATCTAGATATATACATACATAAATACATATAGACACTTATATGTAAGCATTGCTTACTTGAATGTATATTTATGTGCATGTGTGTGCATATGTGTGTGATTATGTAGTGTATTTATATGAAAAGAAGTATGTGAACTATTGTATTAGGTTGAAATTGTGCTTGTGGAAGCAAATTGTTGAAAAGAGAACATGGAACTGCAACTCAGCATTTAAATTAATTAAATATTACAGAACTATATAGTCTGACAAATGTTCTTCGTCAAGCTTAATTAATTCAGAGATAATGTTTCACCTTCATCCCTCTTCTGCCTTCATTGCCACCACCATCATTACCAACATTGTTATCATCATCATCATCATCATCTGTATAACCCCTTACCACCATTACAACCATCATTATCAATAACACTATTACCACCACCATTATTGTATTTTAATTATTTAGATTGCTATTTTGCTTTGAAAGTATTTTCATTAGTGGCTATTTGATACATAAATTGATTTCATTAATTTTAAGTGGTTAAGAAATGAATTTCTACTCTTTTGCTATTTTCATTTTTGCTTTTTTTATTTGTTTCTTTGCAACACCTACCCACACCATACATACATTCTGTAGGTAATAGGATGAGAAAAATAACATTTGCTTACTTCCAGTTCCCCTCTTTCATACATCTTCAAAAAGCAAAATGCTACTGTCATTTAGGTAAGAAGCAATGTAATTTTCTTATATCAGAGGGAAAAACTATTTTTATATTTAATTTTTTTATTAGCAAAGCTTTGCATCTCTAAATTAAAGTGACATTTCAGTCAGTACAAAAATTCAAATTTAATGTAATTCCTTTTAGAGCCTAAATGCCTATTTATCGAGCTATCTCTTAGAAGTATAAGGTGTTAATGAGAAAAGATATATACATAAAGTTCTCTCCCTCTTCCTCTGCCTCGCTCTCCCTCTCCCCCTCTCACTCTATTTCTTTCTCTGTAAGAATTTGATGTATGCACACTTACATACTTACACACACACACACACACACACACACACATATGCACGTTTACATGTGTACATGCATACATGTGCTCATACACACACAGATATGCATATATATATATATATATATATATATATATATATGTATATATATATATATGTATATATATATATATATATATATATATATATATATATATATGTATATATATATATATATATATATATATATATATGTATATATATATATATATATATATATATATATATATATATATATATATATATATATATATATATATATATATATATATATATATATATATATGTATATATATATATATATGTATATATATATATATATATATATATATATATATATATATATAAATATATATATATATATATATATATACATATTAATATGGGCATGGCTGTGTGGTTAGGAAACTTGCTTCCCAGCTACATGGTTTCGGGTTCAGTCCCACTGCGTGGCACCTTGAGCAAGTGTCTTCTGCTATAGCCCGAACCGACCGAAGCTTTGTGATTGAATTTGGTAGGCGGAAGTTACTGCCGTGTGTGTATATGTCTGTGTATGTGCTTGTGCCTCTCTCCCAGAGAGAGAGAGAGAGAGAGGGATATATATATATTAATATATTCTTTTATTCTTTTGCATGTTTCAGTCATTTTGACTGTGGCCATGCTGAAGCACTGCTTTAAAGGGCTTTAGTTGAAGAAATCAATCTCAGGACTTATTCTTTGTAAGGCTAGTACTTATTCTGGAGGTTTCTTTTGTCAAAGCAGTAAGTTACAGAGACATAAAGGTATCAACATCAGTTGTCAAGCGATAGTGGTGGGGACAAATACAGACACAAAGACACACATACACACACACACATATATAATTCAAGTAATGAAGATTCGATTTTGTCGTAAGGGATCATTTATAACAATCCAGATACCAACTGTGTTATCAAATATATTGAAAGTTCCACAATATATATATGCATAAACAGTCCAATAATGTGTAAAGTTAACAAATGGAAATAGAGAAGAAAAAATATATTGGATATTTGGTTAAATTTATTAGTATCACAATGAAAATGTAATACATATAAGATTCAGGATATAAAAGGACCAGGTAAACAAAAGAAATAACCAATAGAATCCTACATGTCTTTCAATCCAGTTTTAGGTTTGAATTATCAGCGTTCAAGCTATTTTTAATGTAAAAAAAATCACATTTTGTCAGCTATCTTCAGGGATAGATGTGTAGTTTTAGGTGAAGATAACCAACTAAATGTGTTTTTCTTTTTCACATCTAAAATAGCTTCAATGATGATAATTCAAACCTAAAGCTGGATTGAAACAGATGTAAGATTTTTTTGTTTTTTCTTTTGTTGATCCAGTCCCTTTATATTCTGAATCTTATATGTATTACTTTTTCATTGTAATACTAATAATTTAAACCAAGTATCCATTATATTTTTCTACTCTATTGACTTTACACACACACATATATTTATATATATATATATACAATAGGCTTCTTTCAGGTTCTGTCTACCAAATCCACTCACAAGGCTGAAGCTATAGCAAAAGACACTTGCCAAAGGTGTCACACAGTGAGACTAAATCTGGAACCATGTGTTTGAGAAGCAAGCTTATATATACATATATACCTACATATATGGACATATATATATATACATATATATATATATATATATATATATATATATATATATATATATATTAATAGTTATCGCCAAGCTAACATGGCAGTCCAGAAAAATAGGACAAATTCTGCTGTTGATTGGCTCCAAGAGGCCATCGCCTCTAGCTAGCTATGTGACACACAAACCTGTGTCCATTATAACCTTCGAACAGGGGAGACCAGCCGCTTCCCCTTGCTGGTCTGGCATCTACAGACTATCTTAGCTTGGCAGTAGCTATTAATATCCACTACTGCTGCCGTAGTCTCCTTTAGAGAGACTTAGAAATATTAATATTTATATATTATACAATGGTGGTGCATCAGCATGGCCGCAGCTCTGAGCTGAAACTATTTTTAAAATGTGTGTGTGTGTGTGTGTGTGTGTGTGTGTGTGTGTGTGTGTGTGTGTGTGTGTGTGTGTATACACACACACACATACATACATATACATATATACATGTGATGTTGCCTGAATTCCAATGAACGTGTTCTCTTTCTAGACTAGAAACTGGGTCTTTCTCCATTGCTGATGAATTCAAATAATAACACCAAGAATGAATGAATGAACAAACAAACTACATAAAAGCAATGTCCTGACATAAAAACATATATTATGTTGCAAACTGCATAGATTTAAAAGTAGAGATATCTTGTTAACACTTTTGTTAATTCCATGACAAAAATATAAATGCTTGCTCTGTTTTATAGTCAATTCTGCTGCTACAGTTGCTTACTGAAAAGAGTTCTTCCACCTTGTGGCACCAACAAACAGTTAAGTAAACTTACCATTAACAGTTAAAGTGTAAACAATAAAGTATGTAAATATTCTTTTTATTTTCTAGAAATGAAAACAAAAGAATATCTTGAAATATCTGAACATATTAAAGGTTGACTCCTGAAAATCAACATAATTTGACTTCACTGTTTCAGCATGAAAATCATGTTTCTATGAGGCTGCTATTTTTCTTGAGATATTATGTAAAATAATGACAAATTATTCCATTTCACATATTTTGTCTATATTTTTCCTGTGATTTTGTTGCTCTGCAATACCTCCTGGCAGCAGAATTAGCTTTCTAAATGTAGCTGCTACAATTTCTTGTTTTCTACAAACATTAATAACCTATTAAACACATCAAATTTCACATTTCTTGTGTGACTCAAAATATTCAACGTTTTTGAAAATGAATTTAATTACATGAACAAAATCAGAAATATTTAATATTTAATTAAATAATAATAAAATTGCTTCAAATAATAATATAATATTAAGTGAAAACAATGCATGAGTAAACATCTGAAACATTTTATTCAATATAAAATTTTATGTGCATTATGCATATATATGTATATTTGTTCGTATATACATATATATATGTGTATATATATATATACATATATATATATATATATATATATATATATATATATATATATATATATATATATATATATATATATATATATATATATATATATATATATATATATATATATATATATATATATATATATATATATATATATATATATATATATATATATATATATATATATATATTTACAAACACATACACATGCACACACCCACATTTTGTATGTATGTAAATGAATTAATAAAATCATACATACACGTCTGCATACAGTGCAGATATGTGTTAAACAATTTATAACACTTGCTTTCCATAATGAATTGTTTATATAGCTGATATTTCAGCATAAAATATCTTACGTGTATCTGGAAATTACTGGATATCAGAAATTCTTCAGGTTTTATTATCTCATCTAAGGTTATCTTTTCTTCTTTTGGCAATCATATCATAAAATAATGCTGGAATATAACTGGTACCTACTTTCCAGAACCCTAAATTGAATCTATTGATATTTCAGCCCTGAATATCAAAAATTAAAACAATGCAGTAAGGCATTAATCTAAAACTTTTTTCTTTCTGGTACTATTTAAGTTCCTTGTGTGAATATGATTGCATGATCAACACATTAAAGCAATTTCCTCCACTTACACTCCCTCTCCTGCATCAAGATTTGATCCAACAAGGGAGTCTCTATGCCACCGTTCACCTTCAAATTCCATCCAACTGTTTTAGAAAAAAGACACAAAGTATGATGTAGTCATAGATTAACATAGTCTGAAGACACTTGGGACCAAGCAACAGCCAGAGCAATTCTAGCAAGATTTCATCCAAAGAAAGACCTTCTATACACTTAACCTGCTAGAAATAGCAACCAAATCACCTTCAAATCATATTTATGTCTTAGAAATAAAAAGTGGCAGATGGCAGTGTGGTAAGAAGCTTGCTTCCCAAACACATGGTTCTTGGTTCAGGCCCACTACATGGCACTTTGGGCAAGTGTTTTCTATTATAACCTTGGACCGACCAACATCTTGTGAGTAGATTTGATAGACAGAACCTGAAAGAAACCTGTTGTATATGTATATACATATATCTATGAGTGTGTGTGTCTTTGTGTCTGTGTTTGTCCCCCACTATCACTTGACAACCAGTGCTGGTGTGTTTATGTTCCATAACTTAGTGGTTCAGCAAAAGAGGCTAATAGAATAAGTACCAGACTTTAAAAAAAAAAGAAAAATAAGGACTGGGGCCGATTCCTTTGACTAAAATTTCTTCAAGGTGGTGGCCCCAGTATGGCCTCAGTCTAATCACTGAAACTAATAATAGGTAATAGGACACATTACCTGATGCACTTACATATAACTATGTTTTTAAAAAATAGAGATGAGATGGTCATGACTGGAAGAACTTTGTAGATCTTTTCAATCAGGATTAAGCAGAAGTTAAATGATAGACACAATACAAAAAGCAGTCAAGTCTAAAATCTGTTGCCTTACTATTTAGAAAAGTCTGCAACTTCCAAACACTCTATGGATATGAAGACAAGATAAGAAATTTAATTTTCATCAATGTAATTTAAGTACAGTAAGTCTGATTAATTTTTCTCTATATTGTCTTCACACATTTCATTGTAAAGTTTTGCTTACGGAGCTACAATCAATTTAATGTCTAATTTCATAAATTACTTACCCATTATTAACATTAAGCAGATGGTGAGAAATTAAATATTCATGAATGATGATGTTGGGTGATTATGATGATAATAAGAATGATGTTAATAATAATGATAATAAAAAGATGATGAGTTTGATGTAAAAACAGATGATAATGATGTTGATTATGATATTGTTGTTGTTGTTTAACACAAGGCCAGCCTTGATCAAAAGTGTTCCAGCTAAATCATCCCATCTTTTTTCAGACACAATATATTAAGGGCTACATTATTCAATGTCTCCTTCCCTCGTATAAGATGCTAAGGTGAGATTGATTTGAGAAGGGCTGGCTGGTATGTCTATCTAGAGATGCAGAAGACAAATAAAAGGAAGCGTAAGTGCGATGAACCTAACGGTGATGATCCTCATTATTATCAACAAAGGGCTTCATTGACGATCCTCATCAGGATCATGATATTCAACAGCAATTGTTGAAGGCGATCATGTCAAAATAATATAATGGACTCTATGATTCAATCACATTATGGTCATGTGCACAGAATGATGTTGAAAAGATGAAAAATGAACTGTGCCACTATTTGATATAAACCAAAGTTTGTTGGAGTTGTGCTGTGGTTTGGCCCTCCCCAGATTTGCCTTGTTCATGTAGACTTATGATTAAAGATATTCAAGTTATAATCATCTCGTATTTTTGTATATCCAGGATAGAGTAGCCAAAATATTCCATTTTTTAAGAGTGTAAGGTGTGATCTAAAGTAGGTTTGGTCATTATTTCTAGCAAGTTGAGTTAGAGGCTCCCTTTAGCAAGATGAATGACCTTGTAAAATTTCCAAAAGTTGTTGTTTAGCCATAGTTCTGACCTTATGAAGCCAACTTATGAATCAAGGTGTTCCATTTATGATCAACCTGCTTGTTCTTATCAATCATAATTAAGCAAGAACTACATTATACAGTACATACTTTTTCTTTTATAAGATAGAACATGAATTGAGAAAAATTTGGTGACTATTTATAGTATTTCAAGTAAATGATCAGAAGTTTCTTAACAGACACAGGATATCCTAATATTTCTGTATCAAAAGGCTATTATTGTTGTAGTGAAAATGGTACTCCCCTTCCCACTATAAAGACAGAAGGTCCGTAGTAGTTGAGTCATTGTACAAGTTCTCAGTTGGAGCCAGTTTCAGTTACATGATATATACGAGTTCGAGTTACCATCAAGGTAGATATTTCAAAGTCACTCTTGCAGAGCTATCAGTGATATCATGATAAATGAGCCAAAGATAATAAGACATGGAATATTGCTACAACATAATAGTGGCAACAAGAATATTGCAGTGCTGACAATAACATACAAGTGGATGAGGATCCACATTATAACAACTATGAAAAGTTTCTCGTCTGGGAGTATCTGCAAACTCTGGACACAATACTCCTTAAGGAAATTATTTATAAGACATCAAAAGATATTTATATCAACTACAAGATTGTGGCATTCACTTAATTGTGTTGTTGAGATGAATATCTCTGATAATAAAATTCTTGTCTAATACTTGATAACCAGTATTGGTGTCTTTACATCCCTGTAACTTGGTGGTTCAGCATAAGAGACTGATAGTATAAATATCAGGCTTAAAAGAATAAGAATTGTGGATGAATCATTTGACTAAAATTCTTCAAAGTGGAATATATTCCTTTCAATTGACAAAATATTTGAGTATCTCATCCCTTAATCAGGTGTTGTCCTTTCACATTGGGTTACTTCTGATTGAACAGACAAAGGATCAAATGCATGTCAACTATGACCATTTCGTTTTTTTGTTCCAGACATTTATATCTAGTTACATTATCCAATGTGCTTTTCTGGGTTTTTTTTATTAGACAATAGAGTAAATGACTGAGGTATATTTGGCTGCTATTTCTAGTCGATCGATGAAATGCGAATGCGTAGAGTCTATCGCTCTGGCTTGTCAAGTGGTCATGTTTATCAAGATACAAAAAATATAACCCAGCAATACTATACACCTAAGAATAGAAGAAACTAACTAGTGTTGTAAAATCTATTGTTAGAGGATTTTGAAATAGTAAAGAAAAAATTATTTCCAGATTTACAAAACATAAAGAAATAGGAAAGTGTTTATACATTTGAAATATAATAGTTTAACCAGTTTTACTTTTCTCCATAAAACTGAAATAAAAGAAAATTTACAGCAAACATCTAAAGAAATATGATACAATGCAGTGATTTCAACCAAATAATATCCAACGGGAAATAATGAAATGACTTAATTTCAATATATTTCATTCCCCTCTTTTATCTTTAACACTATATCATGTTTGTAGTGCAAATTTTATAATGTAATAATTTCCAAGTGATAATCTTTAAATAACAAAAGAGAGACTAGCAAATTAGATGATGTACTGTAATCGACTACCTTTAAGTAATTTGCTGAAATATTATTATGAGGTATAGCTGTAAACCAAATTAGTAACCGAGAACTGAATAACACCAATGTCTGAGGAAATATTTTATAAATGCTATTCCTAGGCAATAAATTCAGAGTTAGTTGAAATGACTGCTTGAGGTGGTGGCTTGGAAAGGTTATTTTTCAGTATCATTTATCAATTACTTCTGAACAGGCATAAAAGTGGTTGACTGGATGTATAGAAGAAAGCTACACATCTTGCAGTCCAGTTATATTGTTTCCATCTCTTTTGGAAGTTTTTTGAAATGTTCACTATCCTTAAAAGTCAATTCTGTTTATACTTGATCAATTTACAATATCTAAATATTTTAAAGAAACGAAAAAATAGTAAAGAAATGCTTGTAAGGATTTTTAGTTATTGGAAGGGATGTAGTTACAAGTCAATCCCAATAACTAATCTTTGATTATAATGTGTCAGTCAAAGTAAATCATTATGAAGTTTAAAATAAAAGTGATGTGATGAAGATGCTTGTACAAGTATTATACAGTAGAGATAAATCTTGAAGGAGTTAAGTGATAAACAGGTTTTGATATCTAACCTAAGTCAATAAGCATGACTTACACTGTTTTGGTGCACTGCATGAGTTTTATGAAATCATATTTGCCTATCCTCAAACAATTAGTCTCATGTAAGACATAAATAATATAAAGAAATTGGTGAATGCTGAAGAGCAAGATGTTAAGTGCTTTATGACTCTTTTCATAACATCATGTCTTACATACCTCAAATATAATCTCACTGTATATGATCAAAAATGAACAGATAAGGAGTGTATTAAATATAACAATACTCCAGCCATACTTAGACATTTTAATGTTTATGACCTAACATGTTCTAGAGATTGATGATTGTATGAAATGATGATAATCTGAATGTAAAAGGCACAACATCAATAAATAGTAAAAGATTAATGAAGTTCAAATATAGAAAAGTGTCCCTTAGTCCTACAAAAGACAATATTCATTTTGATTCCATCTTTCTATAAAGATTATTACATTTAGAATGGCAAACAAATTTTCAGTTGTGAAAACAAAAGCTTTAAATATATTAAAATCTAAATATCATATTTACTAAAGAACTGATAAGTTCTTTAATAAAAGTTAAAATGAATAATATTAGGTAGCTACCTCATTATCTGAACCTTAGGAAAATAAATTTAACAACAGATTGTGAAAGAAATGCTACCGTTTCAGTGAAGCATCAAGCACTAAAACACAACCACTGATTCTTTACCATGAAAACAAGATTTTTTGAGAATGATCTACTCATTATGTAACACATAACTAAAAAACTTCAATCTCCTAACAAATATCAAAAACTGCATGGCATAGATTGGCTTTTCACTTCAAAAATAGCTTCAAATTTTGGCACAAGGCCAGCAAATTTGTGGGTGGGGCAAGTCGATTACATCGACCCCAGTACTCAACTGGTACTTATTTTATCAACCCCAAAAAGATGAAGAGCAAATTTGACCTCAGCAGAATTTGAACTCAGATCATAAAGTTGTACAAAATGCCACTGGTGTGCTGACAATCCTGCAAACTCACCACCTTTCCTCTTCACAATTAAAACATACTTCAGCTTCCTTACAGTTTCTGACTTTCTTCAAAGTGAGATCCATGATCTTTTCTACTCTAGGCACAAGGCCCGAAATTTAGGGGGAGGGGGCCAGTCGATTAGATTGATCCCCAGTATGCAACTGGTACTTAATTTATCGACCCTGAAAGGATGAAAGGCAAAGTCGACCTTGGCAGAATAATAAGATCCATAATGGAATACTGCTTCTACATCTGGAATCACAACTGCTGCTAAATGCACAGATACCTCAAACTATATTTGTAAAAAAAGGCCACTTTACTAATTGAACTGTATGAAGTCACACACCAATATACACCAATCTCTGGCATACAGATATGCTTTTCTTCACTCTGCTATTCCTCTAGTGATTACAATGTTTTCTGTTCCTTACAGATTGTAGGTCTCATAATCCTACTTCCTAGGCCCATTTCACTCTCTTGTCTCTCCTTTTGTGATCCATATTGTTCTCCCCCCCATCTCAGTTCTCTCTTCTAGATCGTCTATCCCCTGAAATACCCTCCCTAACTGTGTTTTTTTTTTGTTTTTTTTTTTGAAATTAGCAAGTGTTGTTACCAAAGAACAGCATGAAGGCTTGCAAAGGCCATGCACACAGTACAAAGCACAACCACACACACACACAGCACACAGGACAAATATACTACAAATGACTACATTCCAATGCCTTACAGAATGCTGGTACTATGAATTTCTGCTGCCATACTATTTACTCATATGCATTAAGGATGGATTTTGCCCTTTAAAATCAGGAGCAATCTTTTACCCAAGTAATACATAAATCATTAATGCTTGAAAAATAAAACAGTTTCTGAATAACATTCTATATTTTTGTCACTTGTCAAAATTATCTGCTATCTATTTTTAAACTTTTGAATTCAGTCAAGCCACATTTCATTATATGAACCAGACTCCTGCATTTAAATCTGTAAGATTAAGAAACATTTGACTAATCAAGTATATATTGAAAGACTAATAGTTTAGACATATGTACACACACACACACACACACACACACACACACACACACATATATACATATATACATATATCATGTCTCTGTCTGAATGGTGAAGAATTTAAATTGGGCTAAATATTTGAAGCACACAGAAAAAAAATATCTGTACATTTAGTTTGGTATATTTCTTTGAAAAAACACATTTAGGTTATCTTCTCTAATCTTCAAAAACAGAATTTAGCTCTTTTATCTGATTCTTTTAAATTAAGTGTATTGGATTTCTTCCACATAATTTCTATGTATTATAGGAGTAAATAAGATATGTAGAAAATAGAAGGAAATTACAAGAAGTATCTTGTATTGTATATCCCGAGACAATTATTTGATGATCTTGGCTTTATAAATATTCTCCTTCAAAGATTATGCTTTCAAAAATATTGTTAAATTGCACTCTTGACCTTCTATTTTACATTAAATAGCAAACACTAAAACGTTGTTTCACAAGTCCTAAGCTTGTTTTTTCTGTGCTTATACAAATGACATATGGATGTGAGCATAATAGAAAAGTGTTGTTATTCCAATGTGTTTCTGATTTTAGTTGTCAAACAAGAGACAGAATAAAATTGAATTAATTTAAATCTCAATAGACTAAATACAATTAAACTACTTAATTACAATTAAACTAGAGACAAGAAACAGGTACTGATCATTTTAATAAAATACACATCAGTAAGGGTGCCATTGCTGGCAAATTAGCATTGGGAATATAGTCTCTAATTCTTACGTTATGATATCATGTACTTCTAACATTTACTAAAGGAACGAAGTGCAAGTTGCATCTGCTTACTTGATGAGAGATTCTTTAGCTTACTCTGTTAAACTCAAATTCGCTGTTTACAGTGATTTGAAGAAGGAAGGATTTTACCAGGCTAATTTGCTCTACATTCATTGCAAAGAGAATATGAACAACTAAATGTGGTTAAGGGACGCAAATGTTTTAGATACTTCAAGCAATGATGAATGTTTTCCTGAGTGATATTCATCACTATGTCACTTAGATAAACATTCATGGCATTAGAAACTGACAAAAAATAGGACTTGTGATGTCTGCATATATAAAGCAGAGTTTAATATTTCAGGATAGAAATAAATTAAAGGAAATATCTACGATAATCACCCACTTTACAACAAAAGGAAACCTTCATTTCATATCTTATAATCATTAAATATGATATTATGATGTATCAAGCTGATATCTAGAAATAAGATTCTCCAGATAAAAATTGAAATATCTCAGTGGATATGAACTTGGCAATCATTCACAAATGGTTGATAGAATATTGGCAAATGTCACAATGCAATTAGAAACATATTTTCAAATTGATATTATCTCCTTTCTAAAGTAAAATCGGTAAGATTCAGTTTCTATATCATATAAGCAATTTGATAACCCAGACATATATACTCCAGATAATTGAGAAACATATGTAATAAGATACTAAAAGCAGCTTAAACCTCAAAACAGCCCTGAATGATTTCAGCAGAAGGTCAAATGCCATTGATGGTGAATTAAATGTCATAGGTGTCTAGGAATTAACATACATCAGAGAGAATAGGTAAAGATCACAGAGGTTGTACCATATCTATTCCACTGAGAATAAACATTATCTATTCTACAGAAATATTGTGTATTTTGGTACTGATTATGCACATAATTCATTACATTCATGAATATAAATGATGTATGAGAGGAAGAGGTTCAATAGTCTACAAATATATTTGAGTGGATCTGTTTGGCAGTTTAGTTCCATTTATACCTGGTATTTATTATACTCAGAACATATTTACATAAATATACAGATGTAAGGTGACTAAAAGTTCGCAGAAACCTTCAGTAATTATAACTTGAAGTGAATTATGTGTGATCATTACTTAGTGATGTTGTGAAGATTATTTTAAGTGAAAGCGAAAGCTACTTTGAGAATATGATCAGGATCTTAAAAGTCTTAAGAACCTGCTCAAGCCAAATGTAGATGAACCACATACCCTCTCGTACTCATTCTGGTGCACATACATTATAGAAATAAATAGTTCAAATAACTGAATGAAATTTTATGCTATGAAGTAAATAAGCATGATGTTTTAATCAGTTTTTCCTCAAAGGGAAAGCCATTTCAATTGGTTTTGAAGGATAAATAATTAGTATTGGAGAGAGAGAAAGAGTGAGAGAGAGAGACAGACAGACAGACAGACATATAGAGATGGGATAACAGAGAAAGAAAAGGCAATGGCTGTTAGTAGAGAGGAGTTCCAGTTGAAGCAAAGAGAAAATAAATGATTACCCTCTCTCATTTCCCCTACTCTCAGCACATCTTCCCCACCCCCTATGCAATCCACTCCCTGCCAACCTCACTTCTCTTGATTCCACACCTCTCTCTTCATAATAGAGGCCTATGTTTCATGCCTCAAGCACCCACCAGCAATGAGCTTTGTACTCATGCTATAGCCAAACAGTCAAGTTATGCACCTTTTTTAGTGGCATACCTTCCACACTAACTGAATTTGATTGCTTTGCAGACCTGGTCTGCTGGCCATTATAGTGGACGTTGGGTCCAGCAATTCAGCACTCTGGATCTATTTACAGATATCTGTCAATAAGCAATAGACCACTTCCACTTCAAAAACCATTGCAATGCATTAGCATCTCCCAGACTAAACTTGTCACTCTCTGCTCTCTTCCATTGTCATGATGATGTCATCATCAAACTAGCAACACAGAAGCAGCACAGAGGTGGTGTGATAGGCCAACCACTACAGAACCAAAGATATGTGACAGCTCTAGAACCCTCTCTTCTATCATCTTATGCCTTCTGATCTTCTGCTATGAACATCAAATTATCCCCTCCATCTACCAGCTCAGTTCCTCTCCTACCTTTTCTCTCTGTCTCCAGTTTTATTATCCACCTCCTTTGAAATCCTGCCATATACTTCCTCTCCAAAATTCATAATCTCAAAACCCTCTGCCCATAATACTCCACTGAACTCAT
The DNA here is from genome assembly GCF_046866305.1 of Octopus bimaculoides. Taxonomy (NCBI): domain Eukaryota; kingdom Metazoa; phylum Mollusca; class Cephalopoda; order Octopoda; family Octopodidae; genus Octopus; species Octopus bimaculoides. The sequence goes on along the minus strand of NC_142945.1, from coordinate 33,894,875 downwards.
CTCCACCTACCTCGACACACTTCTACCACATCCATTGCATTAACCCTCTACTCTCTGCCTTTTCAGCTCCTTATCCCTACCCCCTCTCACCTCATTTTCCCCGTGGACATCAAGTCCTTCACAATGAGAGACTGCCTGCTCTCAGTCTCAACTCTTGGTACCTCATTTTTTCTTCATGAAGCTAAACTCACTTTCACTCCTAATTGTTTTCTCTTCACAGATGAGATGCATGAATAGATCACTGGAATGGCCATGGGAACCAGAATGTGACCCAACAATTCTAGTGTATTTGTCGGTTACATTGAGTCACAAATTTTCTTCCAGTTCACTGGTTCTTCTTCAGAGCTATATGGTCATTATAGCAACGACTGTTTTGGTGCCACTTCTGACTCCCACAATGTGCTTAATTCTTTCATCTCCTTCGTCAGCTCTCACCCATCTTTCCAATTTATGGCTACAGCTTTCTTCCCTAACTACCTCCCTTCATTTCCTTGACATCATTGTCTCCAACCATCCTACCTCTCACCCCTTCCATTGCCATCTACAAATCCAATGGTTCTGACTCTTACCTTGATATCTCCTCTTCACACAAAGCCCACAACAAGCACCGCATCCCCTTTCCCAGTTTCACCATCACCAGCAGCTCTGCAGCAGCTTTGCAGCAACTTTGAGATGCAGGCTCAATATATGACCAGTCTCTTCATTCTACACAGTTACCCACCCACCCTTATTCATTCTGCTCTCTCTGCACCCATGCCATTCATTATGCCTTGACCCTTCTATCCCACATTCAGAATCCTATTCATTGCACCTCTTTTCCCTTATCCACCTCTCTACTACACTTCCCCTACAATGCACCATTCACTGCATCATCTGCTGCTTACAGTTTGACACAGCCATCTCCTGCTTCTTCTCCCTTCTGGTCATTCCATCCATTAAACACATCCACAACCTTCACAACCTCCTCAAGCATAGCTCACCCAGTTTTCTCCCAGATAACCTTCCTTGCTCCCATCTCTGCTGTTATACTTGCTTTTCCTTTCTAAAACCACCATTTTTACTGGACCCAACCACAGCTCTTTAGTGCCTCCTTTCACCAAACCTCTAATAACCTGATATATGCATCCCAATGCTCCCTTTGTAATTACATAGGATAAACCAGATGCTGACTGGCTGATAGACTCATGGAGCATCTCAGAGACCTACAAGTTGGCAATGAATTGCTTGTCTCTCAACTTTTCTGATCCACTGACCATTCCACCCAAGAGCTTTTGATTTTCAGCATAGCTACCATCCCTGATTTCCCACCACTCTCTTCCAGAGGGAACAGAAACTCGTTTCTTTCTTCAAACTCTTGGTCTTCATTTTCCTCTTTAATTCTTTAAACAGTTTTGCATATCTGCACCTTTCACATACATATGTACATGTTATATCTCTTCTACCAACTTACACCCTTGACACACACCACATATGTCACACACCTGCATATATCATCAGACTGATACACACATGCTCACACATATTTACACTCCATACACATTCATCTACACACTTACATATCACAATCCACCCACCGTTCTACCTCCATACACACATACACATACCCACCAACTCTGTCAACATTCCTTTTTGCCCTCTGTCTCCCTCTTCCTTATTCCACTACTCCTGTTAAGTAGTATTAGGTATCTTTTAATTGCTTCAATCATTAGACTGTGGCCATTCTGGAGCACCACCTTGAAGAATTTTTAGTCAAATGAATCAACCACAGTACTTAATTTTAAAAGCCTGGCACTTATTCTATTGGTTCCTTTTGCTGAACTGCTAGGTTACAGGGTCATAAACACACTGACACCAGTTGTCAAGCAGTGGTGATTGGTGGGGGACAAACAAACACAAATACACATGTAGACACAAATATATACATATATACAATAGGCTTTTTTCAGTTTCCATTTCAGTTTCCAAATCCACTCACAAGGCTGTAGTCGGCCCAAGGCTATAGATGAAGACACATGCCCAAGGTGCTATGCACTGGGACTGAACCTTGAACCTTGTGGTTGGAAAGCAAGTTTCTTATCATACAGCCACACATGCTCCTATGTTTAAAGTTTTACCCTACTACAATAACTTGCTACCCTATCACATCATCAGCACACACATCAACACTTCCCACTCCTTAGGCAATCAGTTCTAACATTCTCTTTTACTTACTCCACTATCCAAAGAGGCCAGAAAATCCACCGAGGAATTCTATATGTGGTCACTTGAACCTGCTAGAAATACTAACCAAAATACCTCCAAACAATGTTCTATTTCACAAAATCACACACAAACATGTACACATATACTCATTCTCCAGTTATATGCATACCTGTATTCTCTCTCACACATGCTTCTCTTCCCTCCATCATTCCCACTTTGCCTGATGATTATTTTTTACATATAGTTTGTTAACACACACACACACACACACCTGCACCTACTCTTCCTTCTGTTTCTTATACTTCTTAAGTTCCATTTCTCTTCAGTCTCCTATCAAAACAAATCTCTTGTTCCTCTATTTACCACTACTATGTGATTCTACCACAAATCTCTACACTCTGCACTCTCCAACTCAGCTCCCTTCAGCTGATTCTTCCCAATTTTCAAGTCAGCAGATTTTAGCATTTCTTCAACACTTTTTGATTCTCATGACTTTTCACAAAAGCTTCTGTTTCCACATATATCTACGATCATTAGTTCCTCATCATGCTACAGGCATTCCTTTCACCTTGGACTTTGCACTAATTGTATAACTGCCCTGGACTTTTCATCAATTCTTTTATTGTGTTGTCTTTAATGTTTTTTCTCATAGACCTTTAAAATATTTTGCTATATAAGAGCTATATCACAGTTAACTTTCCTCTAAATTTTCTTTAATTTCTTCCCTCTTCTCACCCCTACATGAACTCCTTCTCTTGTCTATCTTTCATTTTTTTCCTTTTTGTTTGTATTATTTACTCTCCTCCACATGACTTTCTAAATCCCTTTAAACCAACAAAATAATTTTTTCTATTATAATTCTTCTTTCTCCATTTTCCTCTCATTCTTCTCTCACTCCTCTTCTCTACCTAAACTCTGACCTTTTCTTCCTTTTTCAGGACTTTCCATCAGCTGTGATTAAAATAATTTGTGAAACGTTTTTTTCCTTTTTCTCTCTTCAATACAAATGATACTACTTGTTTTTCACACATCTTCTTGTCTCAGTCTCTTACTGTTCAGTGGATATTAGATTCTCCCCAGCCATAACCTCCCATCAAGGATTTATTGTGTTGCTTTTTTTAAATTTCTTCTCTCACACAGAACTTTAAAACATTGTTATGTCAGTGTGAAGTTGAGAGAGGTGAGGGTCGCGAGTGTGAGATAGAGATATAGGAAGGAGGAGCAAAAGGGAAGTGATGCTGAGAAAAGGGACTAGGGAAGTGATGCCAGAAAAAGGTGTAGGTAAATCAGAAAGGGCGGTCTTTTCATTTTCTCTTTGCTTTAACAAGACTTCCTCTTCACTAATAGTCATTAGCTCTCCCTTCTTTGTTAACTCTTCTTTCACACTTTCCTTCTTTTCTCTCTCCTTCTCCCTCTCTAACACTAATAATTTAACCTTCAAAGCCAATTGAAATTCTTTTTCTCTCTAAGGAAAAACTAAAGGTAACATCAACAGCAAAAATACTAATAATACTGAGTTAGTGTATCGTGTTACATAATGAAGCCAATTAGCTTCCCTAATAATGGCAGTTGGCTTACTGAAACATATTTACATTAAATAAAATACCAGTTATGTTTTCTGTGTTCATTTGTCTGTCTGTCAGTGTCTGTCTCTGCATATGTGTGTATATGTAAATTTGTAAGCATAAATATATACACAAACATATGTACAGGTACACATTATGCATATTTACTTGCACACACTCACACACACGTACACCACACATACACACACACACATACATCACTGAATTAGTCCAATATTGTTTCCATTAACACCTGAGTATCTGAGTATAAATTTACTATTTATACGTATTATCTAAAAAAAAATAATTTCTTTCAGCCAATAGTTTGCATGGTATTTTCTTAAGTTTTCCAATAAAGTGCTTTCTGTCATATAATATCTCTCACTAAGACTTCTAGCAGCAAGTGATACTGTTATCAATTACATATGCCAAGTCATCCAGTTCGTCTACAATCACTCAACTAAATGTCTCAGAAAATAACAAACTTTCCTTCAAATTTACTAAAAATTAAAAATAATAAAAGAAATAAAAATCTGTTGATGCTGCAGGCCTTGAGTTGTTCTTCAATTTTTCATGTATCTGACAATCACAAAATTCTGAAAAGCATTAAAAAGCGATAAATTCTAATAGTGGGTATCAGATTTCAATAGTTAAAAAAAATAATTTACCTCATTTTTGTTAAAGAACTCTGAACATATGACTGAAATAAAAACGAATGCATATCTTATTTAGATTTAAAGGTATTTTTTTTTTGTATAGGTGCCATACAGCAAGTTTCAGTCCAATGTATACTGTGATATAATTACAACTTTAAGCATATTCACTTCGTTTATGATGCTCGTAATGATGGAAACAATATGAATAGCATATCAAACTGTGTATTAAGGACGTTTATGCAAACTTCTGGCTATACTTATATCAGTACGTACAGAGTAGCAGACAACAAATGCATAATTTATTCGGATTCTCTTTAATGTTTATATGTTTGTATGTCTATGTATGTGCAGAGATGCATTCAAAATGTATCCAACTTTATATTTTCATGCCCAAACTATTGTTACATGGGTAAAATCCTTTGGATGGGACATGAAACCACCCTTCCTGCACATGCATGAAAATTTTCATATCAGGAGGCTGCATTACTTCCCGCCTAGATATGTAGTACACACCTGTCAGATTTCCGTTTTCATACAAGATGACCAAACGCTTTGAGCACTGCAACCCAATCTATTGCATCCCCTTCCTCCTCACCTACCACACTTCCTCTTCTGCCACCTGCAATCCACCCTTGCTTGTTTCTTCCCTTTCTCACCCATTCCATCCTTTGAGTGCACCTGCAATACACCCAGCCTATTTGTTCACTGCTCCTCTTTCCTTACATCCATCTCTCCCCCAGATCTTTTCTCTGTTCTTGTTTCATACAGTAACACTTGCTATTTCCTCTCCAACACTGTGAACCTTATCAGCTTAGAGATTCTATTTGATGCACCACCAACAACCTTATATACATGTGCTGAGTATCTTCCATAATTCTATCTACATCAGGTAAAATGGCAACTGACTGTCAGGCAGGTTCTTGGAGAATTTCCAGAATATTTGATTTGATAATGTGTTGCTTGTCTCTTCACCTTTCCACTCTGCTGACCACTCTTCTTAACACATCTGCGTCTTCAGTTTGGCCTTCAACAATTGATCCTGCACAATTCACCTTCATGCAGAAGTCAAACTCATCTTCTTTCTCCAGACTTACACAACCTTCAGTCTAAATTCACCATCTCATCTTGCACATTTTTTAATTTGCACATTATATACTAAAGTCATAATCATTATAACATTCTGTTGTAAAGAACACTTTAAGACAAAGTCAAGCAATTTCAAAGATACTTTAAAAGCTAAATACTCACTTTCCTTGAATAGCTCAAATAGCTACCTGTTAGCACTAGGTGATAAATGTACAATTATTCATATATTTAAAAAGGATATAGCTATTTCAATAGTTTTTTCATATATTTAAGAAAGATTGAACAAGTTTTGCATTTGAGTTATGCATTTTCTTCATTGTATTTAGGTATAAACACATGCATTATATGCATATGTGTGTGTATTTGTGTATGTGCACAAAACACGCACACACAATATATATACACACACACACACATACACACACACACACACACACACACACACACATATATACATATATATATATATATATATATATATATATATATATATATATATATATTATGCATATATTTATGTATATATATTTATATGTATATATATGTATGTGTGTGTGTGTTTATATATATATATATATATATATATATATATATATATATATAGGTGCAGGAATAGCTGTGTGGTAAGAAGATTGCTTCTCAACCACATGGTTCCAGGTTCAGTCCCACTGCATGACACCTTAGGCAAGTGTTTTCTCAGCCAACCAAAGCCTTGTGAGTGAATTTGGTAGATGGAAACTGAAGGAAGCCTGTCGTATAAACATATGTATGGATTTGAGTGTCTTTGTTTGTCCCCCCACCATCGCTTGACACCGATGTTGGTGTGCTTACATCCCTGTTGCTTAGCCGTTTGGCAAAAGATCCCAATAGAATAAGTACTAGGCTTACAAAGAATAAGTCCTGGAATCAATTTGTTCAACTAAAGGCGATGATCCAGCATGGCCACAGTCAAATGACTAAAAAAAGTAAAAGAATAAAAGAATATATTTATCTATCTATCTATCTATCTCTCTCTCTCTCTCTCTCTCTATATATATATATATATATATATATATATCAAATTAAATACACAACCGAAAGAGCTACTAATAGTTTCATGCTATTATGATACTTGAACAGGCATTTTTATAAAATACCCCATGTATCTTAAAGCAGTCTTTCAAGTTTGTTTATATATATATATATATATATATATATATATATATATAATGTAAAAATGTATTTATTAAAACATAGGTTTGTTTATATATTCAAATATGAGTGTACTTGAGAATAAGTATGGGAGCATATTTGTGTAGATGTATTTTTTATTTTTATTTTTAAAAAAATATAAGTAAACGTTTAGATGTTTGTGTATGTGTAAATATAAATGTGTGTATATGATTGTGTATACAAGTTTATGTGAGTGTGCATGTCCACATGTGTATGTATGTGTGTGTATATATATATATATATGTATATATGTGTGTGTGTGTGTGTGTGTGTGTGTCTGTGTATGTATGTGTGTGTATATGTATATATATATATATATATATATATATGTATATGTGTATGTGTGTGTATGTGTATGTATATACATATGTATGTGTATATGTATATGTGCATGTGTATGTATTTGTATGTACATATATATATATATATATATATATATATATATATATATATATATATATGTATATATATGTATATATATATATATGTGTGTATATGGGTATATATATGTGTGTGAATGAATGTATCTGTGTGTATGTATGTATACATGTATACCTGTGTGGTGGGGGTGTATGTATGTTTGTAAGTATATATATGTGTGTATATGTGTACAAATCTACGTATATGTAAGCATATATAATTGTGTATGTATTTGTATAAACCCATATGTATGCGTTATTAGGTTCTGTATGTAAGTACATATTTCTATATGTATGTGTGTGTATGTATATACGTATGTATGTGTGTATGTGTGTTTATGTATGTATATGTATGTGTATATATGTGTGTATGTGTATATATGTGTATGTGTGTGTGTGTATTTATATATATATATGTATATACAAGTGCACATATGTATGTATATGTATATACATATATATATATATGTGTGTGTGTATCAGTATGCATGTATGTGTGTGTTTGTGTATATGTATTTATGTATGCATGTACATTCTCACACATTTATAGGTATGTGTTGTCCAACCCACTATCCGGCAGCGTCCAATTCTCTAACGTTTTTTTTCAAATGAATCAAGTCATAACCTTATCCATCTATTGTTTTCATAATCGGTCATAATGTCTTACGTTTAAGATGATTCCCATACTTTCCCTGATGAGAAGGTTACAATTTTAATATCAAAGATCCCTATGGAACACACAGGTTGTAATCCTTTGAAACATATGTAGGAATAAAGTATGCAATTATAGCATGCGTTTTCTCCATTCCTTAAATTCTTAAATATACTCAAATACCCAAAATTTCAAGGAGTTCCTGCCTTAAAAACAGGAACTAAACCACAGTTATTTTGTGTTCTTTGCTACATTGGTTTCTATTAACCCATTTATTCTATCAGAAGAATTTTTATTCATTAAGATAAAAGAAATACACATAATTATATATATATATAAATAAATATATATATATCGTCATCATCATCATCATCATCGTTTAACGTCCGCTTTCCATGCTAGCATGGGTTGGACGATTTGACTGAGGACTGGTGCAACCGGATGACTACACCAGGTTCCAATCTAATTTGGCAGAGTTTCTACAGCTGGATGCCCTTCCTAACACCAACCACTCAGAGAGTGTAGTGGGTGCTTTTACGTGTCACCCGCATGAAAACGACCACGCTCGAAATGGTGTCTTTTATGTGCCACCCGCACAAGAGCCAGTCCAGGGGCACTGGCAACGATCTCGCTCGAAAACCCTACAAGGCCAGTCAGGCGGTACTGGCAACGGTCACGCTCAGGATGGTACATCTTATGTGCCACCCGCACAAGAGCCAGTCCAGGGGCCCTGGCAACGATCTCACTTGGCTTGCCGGGTCTTCTCACGCACAGCACATTTCCAAAGGTCTCAGTCAGTAGTCATCGCCTCGGTGAGGCCCAATGTTCGAAGGTCTTGCCTCACCACCTCAGCCCAGGTCTTCCTGGGCCTACCTCTTCCACGGGTTCCCTCAACTGTTAGGGAGTGGCACTTTTTCACGCAGCTATCCTCATTCATTCTCACCACATGTCCAAACCAGTGCAATCGTCTCTCTTGCACACCACTACTGATGCTTTTTATGTTCAGCTTTTCTCTCAAGATACTTACACTCTGACGGGTATTCACATTTACATTACACATCCAGCGGAGCATACTGGCTTCATTCCTTGCGAGCTTACGCATGTCCTCAGCAGTCACAGCCCATGTTTCACTGCCATGTAGCATGGCTGTTCGTACACATGTGTCATACAGTCTGCCTTTTACTCTGAATGAGAGTCCCTTTGTCGCCAGCAGAGGTAAGAGCTCTCTAAACTTGGCCCAGGCTATTCTTATTCTAGCAGCTACACTTTCAGCGCACCCACCCCCACTACTAACTTGGTCACCCAGATAGCGGAAGCTATCAACTACCTCTAGTTTTTCTCCCTGGAATGAGATAGAAGTTGTTTCCTGTTTGTTTACAGTGTTTATTGCACCTGAACATCTGCCACATACAAAAACTAACTTTGTAGTTAATCTGCCTTTGATATTGCTGCACCTCTTATTGCTTGCACCGGGTACATCTTATAGAGTTACTACCTACTCTTTTACTGCATACTGAGCAGGGCCATCTACCTGAAGGGGTTTGTGTTTTATCTACCTTCCTACTTATTAGGATTTTGGTTTTAGCTAGGTTGACTCTAAGGCCCTTCGATTCTAGTCCTTGCTTCCACACCTTAAACTTCTCCTCTAGTTCTGATAGTGACTGCACAATTAGTGCAAGGTCATCAGCATAGAGGAGCTCCCAGGGGCAATATAAATATATATATATATATATATATAAATATATATACAAACCCACTGCTGTGGGTGAATTTTTAGGGTCAACTTTAGTTACTCATGAACATTTCTAGACTTCAGTTCTCAATCAAACCGGACATAGATTTTTACAGTTCTAAGCTACATTTTGAGATAAAATTATTGATATTTGGTTTATTAAAAGAAAAGTTAGGTGAAAATATAAGATAAAAATGGGAGGCTAAAGTGAAAAATTAACTTTAAATCAAAATATCTCAGTTATTTTAAAAGAAAAGTATAGGCGAAATGTGTTTGAAAGAATATACTCATTGCAAAAAATCTTTTGAGGAATACCTCATTAACTTCAAGATAGGTTATGTGGCTTTAAGTGATGAAAGAAATGGTAAGCAGGCCCTAAAATTGACTTTGAATCAAAATGTCTCAGCAATTTTAAAAGAAAACTATACAACAGTTTTATTAAATTGAAAGAACTCTCATGGTGAAAATCTCATCAAAAATATTAACTCAAAAAAATTAGTGTGGCCCTTAGTGACGAAGAAAAATGAGATCATTTTAAGAAACTAAAAAATATTTTGTCATTTGCAGATATTTAGTGTCATAAAAGAGAGGGCCTGATGTCATAGGATGCTTAGCTTAATAGTACAGTGTGCTTAACTGAGGTTTGAGAGGTGGAAGATTCGATTCTTTGTAGTGGTTTACTAGCTTAATTTTTTTTCTCCATTATCTAAGGGTATTTGACCAACCCTCTAAGTTGTTTTCACTGCTATTCTGTGTTTGAGGTTTTCTTTATTTTTTGTGAAATACCAACTAACTCTGCTTCTCAAAGTTATCCTTAAGGTCAAACATTAGTAACTCACAAGCTCTTACAGTTTCCATCCCTAATTCAGTTCTCAACCAAAGTGAACGTAGTTGTTTTAGCAATGATGGTTCTGTCTTAAGCTACATTTTGAGATAAAAATAATTGAAATGTGGTTCATTACAAAAATTACATGAAAATATGTGTTGTCAAAAATGTGAAAGTAACATGAAAAATTGACTTTAAATCAAAACATCTCAGTTATTTTTTAAAAAGAAAAGTATTGATTAAATATGCTCATTGAGAAGAATCTTTTGGGTAATACATCGTTTAAAAGTACTAGCTTCTAGAAAGGTTATGGGATTTTAAGTAATGAAAGAAATGGCAAGCAAGCCCAAAGATTGGCTTTGAATCAAAATATTTCAGCTATTGTAAAAGAAAACTATACAATAGCTGTATTCAAATGAAAGAGCTCTATGAGGTGAATATTATGGTTAAAACCTTGTCAAAAATATTAGCTATACAAAACCTGGTGTGGCTTTAAGTAACAAAGAATAATATACTCATTTTAAGAAATTCTAATAATTTTAGTCATTTTGAGATATTTAACATTATAAAAGACAAGATTTGATGTCATGGGTCCATAAGCTTAACAGTACAGAGCATTTAACTGAGAGTAGAGGGATACGATTCTCTGTGGTAGCTTGCTAGCCACTTTTCCCCTGTTTTCTAAGGGTATTCACTGCTATTCTACGTTTGAGGCTTTCTTTATTTTTTGTAAAATACCAACTAACTCTGCCCTTCAAAGCTATTCTTAAGGTTAAATTTTAGTCACCCACAGTCTTTATTACTAATTCAGTTCTCATCCAAATTGAATGTGATTTTCTTTGGTCTTCAGATTTTATATAGTTTTCAGATCTTATATAGATGGGATATTCATTAGGGATAGAGATAGGAATACGTTTAGTTGTCCACGGTTTTGTTGTGTCTCCTACATGGATCACAAGTTTGTGATGTGTAGGGTGTACCTAGTAAAGTGTCATAGGCAGGGACCAGGGTACTGGAAGATGAATAAGTCTATTTTGGCTTGTAAAACCTTCCATGCCTGGGTTAAGGAGTTAGTGCAGGAGGCATTAACTAGCACTATTATCAATAATAGGTGGTAGTGTTCTCTCAAATGAGCCATTCGTTCTGAGTCTATTAGATTTAGCAAACAGTTAAGTCTAGATAAGACTAGAATAGAAGGGACTTTAATTAAGGAATTAGATGAGGCCATGGAATCTGGCTCTGCATCCAGAGTGGTGGTGGCAAAAGCGGTGTTTTTACCATCATCTGAAAGCCAAACATGAAGGGTGTAAAGTCAGAGCTAAACTTCATGCAGTGGGGAGAGAGGGTATTAACGTTGCCGAATGGGCATGTCATGTTGAGAGTCAAAGAGACAGAGAAGCCTCTATCAAGTCTTTAATGGACAATCATGGGCATTCATTGGAAAGACAGGGGAAGATGCAAAAGGCTTTTCACTAACATTTTGCCTGGTTGCTCGGCGAGCACAGTAGGCTGGACCATGGGGAGCCCCTAAGGGACTTCCTCACCAATGGGTCGCAACTCTCGGCATGGGAGGTGGAATGCTGTGAGGGGCCGATTATAGCTGTGGAGGTCGAGGAGGTATTAGCTGAATGCGCCGGGGACAAATCACTGGTGCTGGATGGTCTGCCCTATGAATTTTATTGTAGCATGCCAGACTTGTTTGGGCATTTGCTGGCCTATGTCTACACAAACTGGCAACAGAATGGGAGGATTCCCAGATGTGTGAGCCGGGGAGTGGTGACACTGATCAGAAAAGACCTGAGCAAGGCAGATCATATTAGTAATTTTAGCCAATGTGCTAGCTAAGAGGTTGGCATGTGTCATGGAGAAACTTGTTGGGAAGGTGCAGACATGTGCCATCCTAGGCAGATCAATCCAGGAAATCTCCATCTCCTGTGCTACACCTTAGAGAGGGTGGGTAAGCTATCCGGTAAAATGGGGCACTGGTCCATTTAGACCAGAGTAAAGCTTTTGATAGGGTAGACCACCAGTATGTGGTGGAAGTCTTCGAGGCAGCTGGGCTAGGCCCAGACTTCCACAGTTGGATCACTGCCATTTATGGCGGCTTCAAATCTACAGTCCAGATAAACAGTTTCCTGTCAGTGTCATTTAGAATTGAGTGCTTGGTTTGTCAAAGGTTGCCCCCTGTCTCTGATTCTGTATGTACTGGCTCTTGAGCCATTGCTGCAGAGGTTGGAGAGTTGAAATTACATGTATTTTTACTTTTTGAAAATGTTATTGTCCACTTACTATATCTTTCTCTTGTCTTTATTTGTTCCAGTTTTTGGATTGCAGCCACACTGAGCCACTGCATTGAAAAGCTTTAGTCCAACAAATGGACCTGACTTCTTTTTTCTTAAGCCTAGTACTTATACTGTTGGTTTCTTATGCCAAATTGCTAAGTCACAAGGACATAAACAAACCAGCACTGGTCATCAAGCAGTAGTGAAGACACACACACACACACATATGTATGTAAATGTCGAACAATGAGAGTGAGTACTCAACACCACATTGGTGGATAAAATTTCTTTATTTGTGTTTTAAGGCTACCATTGGTTTCATGTTACGAAACATATCTTACTATCTCAACAATTTTTCAAGCCGATCACATGGAAGGATGGTGTTCATCTCCATTTTGGACACGAAATATCTCACAAAAATTGTCATTTTAACACCATCTGCAAGATCAAGAGCAAATTGCGGAAGGTCTTTGACTCGATTATGGAAAATAACTTCCAGGCCAAACTCCAGAAGTGGTAGGAATGCTGGAACTAATGTATTTCCTGTGCAAGGTGACTATTTCAATGTTTGAAATTATTTGAAATTATAAGGTAATGTTTGGCTTAAAATGCTTGCATTCCATACAGAACACCTTTTGGTGTTTTTTACCCTGTTCTCTCTATTATTTCTGATTATTGTACTCATATCTAAAACCATATGCCATAAATGTTTATCGTTAATAGTAGATTTCTTGTAGTTTAATGTGACCCAATATTACTATTGTTGTAACAGTGAATAATCTAAGAGCTCTAGCCAACCATAGTTCACATATAATAACAGATGCTATAGTTTAGTTGTATAATTTTGACTTTGATTCAAGTAGTGGAATATCTTCGTAATAATTACATCAACCACATCTAATCACTGTATATACACCTCTGTGTCGTAATTTATTCTATTAAATCACTCAGATATTAAATATATCAATTTTCGTATTTGGATTGTTCATATTTTGCTAGTCACTTATCTTTCTCTTTTACTTACTTTCATTATTAATTTAGGATGACCAGTGTGTAATATTCTTCTGTCATTCTCTCTATCTATCCTTTCTATAAACCTCTTCTACTCTCCTTCAATCTCCGCCCCTCTCCTCTCTTTATAATGTATTTACTCTTTTTTTAATATGTCTTCATATATATTTCATTCTTGTCTGTTTCATTTGTATGTTTTTTCTATCCTTTCCCTCCTTTTTTTTAATCTTAAATTACTAGTGTGAAATTTACAATTCCAAGTATACATGTGTATACACATACATGTATATGTGTATATAAGTATGTGTGTATGTATATATATATATATATATATATATATATATATATATATATACATATCATATATATCTACATACACACACACATGATATATATGTGTGTAGATAAATAGAAAAGAGAATAAGATGTATTTTAAGAGCCATTATAAGCATCTGCTCCAAAAATGTCTAAAAGTGTTAATGTGATTCTCAGAGCCAATTGTCTACTTTATTGAATGTAAATGAATCTCTATGACATTCTTTTTCTTAAGATCTACAACTGTAAATTATAATCCATCCTCTTTCTGTTCTATTCTTAGTTTCATGATTTGCCCACATTTTTACATTTTACAAGTTAGTACCTTTGATTTTTATTATATTTTGTTATTAAAAACTCCAGGAATCTTTTGACTGGTGGTCTGTGGTTCTTTTGTTCTGTAAGGAGCAATATTTTGCCTTTCAAAAAATGCTCAATTAGCCTTTTTAAAAAATGGTGTCAATAATTCCCATTGTGGGAGCATCGAGGGGGAGAAATGTTCTTCCCACCAGCCCTACAACAGCTGAAGGCTTCCCTCCTCTTCCATCACTCACTCCACTAAATGATTATGAGCTGAAGGAACAGGGTGCTAGCAGTGGAAGCAACAATGGCAATAATAACAGCAACAACCTGAATAACATAGGACTACTAGAAGCAGGTAGTATGACAAAAAAAAAAATCAAAAGTGGCACTATCCCTCCATCCCCACCACTATCACCAGTAGTAGCATGACATGAAGCATGCTGAGGGTCAACAGGGGTAGTGAAAACAGCAAACACCTAGAAGTCAAACAAAGCAGCAGAGATAAACCTAGAAATTCTGCTCTATGTGAAGCCCAAGAACATAGAAAACATCTCAGACCTTATAGAGCTGCCCAACGGAGTCGAACAATGAGTTGTTGTAGAAAGAAGAAAGCTAGAATGCAACCTATGTGGAGCTACAAGGCACCTTAGAGACTTCTCCCCACTACTTCCAAATAGCAATGGCCACTTCCACTACTAACAACACACCCTCAACAGCAGCAACATACTGGCATCATCATCATCATCAAAAGAGACAGCAGAAACACCAAAATTAGAATCAAAACAGCAATTACGTCAGCAATTGTGAAACAAGACAACAAAAGCAGCTGAGACAACAACATCCATAGTGACTCCAACATCACCATCACCACTAATAAAAAAAACATTTTGAGTTCAAATTCCATCAATGTCAACGTTGCCTCTCAACCTTTCAAAATTGTTGAAATAAGTGCCAGTTTGAACATTTGGATTGATGAAAATGATGCATCCAAAATTGCTGGCCTTGTGTGGAAATTATAAAGAATTATTATTAATTATTTGCTCTTCTTGTTGTGATTGTTCTCTCTTCCCACTGGAGCATATCTCTTTGTGCTTTTTTTTTCCTTTTTTATTCTTTTTAGTTTTTAGTGTTCTATTTTTTACTACACTGTAAAACAAAATATTTGATGTAGATATATATAATGCATCTTTCAGTGCTATTTTCTTACAATGAATTCGCAATGAATACATGACATATTCAAACTTCCATTTCTTTCTAAAGCTTCCATTTGTAGTTTGATTAATACCTGAACATTTTCAAGATCACACCTGTTCTTTTGAAGTATGTTGTTTTGTTTTATTTATCTTTTGTGAGTCAGTTTGTGGGTGTGTAACTTTGTCTTAGGGATTAAGACAATATTTCCTCCACTGTTCATTGATTGAATTCCAAGAGTTTCAGTAAAATGTTGGATGTTTTTGAAAATAATTTGTAAGCACTTATTAGGTGTTTTACCGAAAAGTTAGGAATTTCTTCATTTCTTAAAGGGTTATTGTATAAGAGAAAATTCTTTTATTGTTCTTTCTTGCCAAGATTGTTCTGTTATTGTGCTTATTGATTTTATCATTCTTGCTTGTGGCACTTCAACTTACATTCTTGCAAATCCCAAATCTTGCTTTTTCTCTTTCCATTGGCATTGTTTAGATTTTACCTAGTTCTTTTTAAAATCATTTTGAGATGGAGATAAACTTATTATAATCACAGAAGCGTTGTTACCATTTATAAAGAATATTCTTTATAGATTAGCTATGATGTCTTCAACACATTTTGATTTTGTATAAGTCCTTTGTTATGTAACATTTCTGGCATATTCATTTCTCTTTTGTTTCACACATGTATTTTAAATGATGGCGTCATGAAGGAGAAATGCTGCATTTCTTTTATTCTCTCATTAAGTCTATATATTTGTCTTGCACATTTGCAAATGTTTAGGTATTCTCATACACAAAAGTTTTGGTAAAGTACTCTTCCTCATGATTATTTTAGTTTCTGCATAAACTAATTGATGTCTTCTGATGATAGCAGAATTATTAACATGCCAGGCAACATGCTTAGTGGCATTTCATCTGTCTGCACCTTCTGAGTTGAAATTCTGCTGAGGTCAACTTTGTCTTTCATCCTTTTGGGGTCGATAGATTAAGTACCAGTGAAACACTGGGGTTGATGCAATCAACTAGTTCCCTCTCCCAAAATTTCAGGCCTAGTGCCTA
Source organism: Octopus bimaculoides (assembly GCF_046866305.1). Lineage (NCBI taxonomy): Eukaryota > Metazoa > Mollusca > Cephalopoda > Octopoda > Octopodidae > Octopus > Octopus bimaculoides. Next base: position 33,878,368 of record NC_142945.1, on the reverse strand, counting down.
TAGTAGAAAGGATATTACTGCTCCCATTTATCATCATTGAGTTTAAGATGGGCCAGGTCACAGTTTATGTCTTTTATTACTTTTGCTATTTTATTGACCATTTTAATCATTGGAGGGGTTTTTCATTAATTCATAGGAAGTTCTTGTATCAATTTTAATTCTTAAACCATTTCCATTTTCGATTATTTCTCTATCCAAAATTTCTAGCTTTAGAATTATTTATTCTTAGATCTTTCTCATATCCACTTGTATTTACATTTTTATGCAATTTTGGTCCAAGTATGCTGTTTTTTAATTCTGTTATCTCTTGTTTCGTTTCTATTTTAATTTTGCTTGATTTATGATCTCAGTGTCAATAGTTTCAAAATTTATTTTTGTAAGTTGTTTGTGTTATTATTATGCATCATATATTCTAAGTGCTTAATTTGTGTGTTCCATATCTTTTCTATTTTCAGTATGTATCTTCTAAAATTGGTTGGTCTGGGGAGATTAAAGTTATTTTACAGAAAGGTCATTTTCTGCTTCTCTTTAGATATATGCTGTAGGAGTCTCATTTTAATGTTGAAGTGTAATTGTAAGATATTTATGTGATATGAAAAGGTTCTCAAATATTCTTCTTGTATATTGATGCTTTCTTATTTTATTTGCAGAACATGAAGAATAACTGTTTTCCCTTTGTTTAGGTTGCTACCATTTTGGCCAACCACTAGAAGATTTGTTTTGGCCGATGGTCATTTACATATGATCTATTTTACATATTTTTTATGCATCACATAAAAAATCCAGCAATGCAGTTTTTTGTTCATATTGTTAATAATATTAGCTATAAACTGCATTTAGGAGTATTTGATACAACATGCTCAAACAGTTTGTTTATATGTAGAGACCAGTTTGAAATTTAAGTGAATATTACCAGTACATGACTTACGAATACTGCACATTAAATAAGTTAATATAATATCTTGGTCTCCTCCTAAACTTTTGTCTTTTGTTTGCGATTACCTTCATTGTTTTGTTGATGACAGATTCTTTTCAGTGCTGTGAAGTAACAATAGTGGAATCTATTTATTCAGCAGGAACCTGCTGCAACTGCCACCAGTACAAATAATATATATTATTTCAGAGTTGATAAAATACCAGTCAAGTACTAAGATTAATTTAATCAACTAACCTTCTCCCTCTAAATTTGCTTGCCTTGTTCCTAAATTAGCAAAAATATTATTATTATTATTATTATTATTATTATTATTATTATTATTATTATTATTATTATTATTATTATTATTATTATTATTATTAATGTGGTTAGCTGGTATATGCTTAGTGGTATTTTGCCTGTCACTATGTTCTGAGTTCAAATTCTGCCAAGGTCGACTTTACCTTTCAACTTTTCGGGTCTATAAATTAAATACCAGTGAAACATTAGGGTTGATCTAATTGACTAGTCCCCTCCCCACAAATTTTAGGCCTTGTGCTTTAGTAGAAAGGATTATTATTATTATTATTTATCATGAAAAATCTCAGCTTTATTTTGCTGGGTATGATGGAAAAGTGTCAGCTGTCCACAGCCAGCAGACTAAGGTAATACGTGTTTACTGATCATGCTTCAAGAAGCCTTCAGAAATGTCCCTAAGTAGCATTGCAACCCATTGATATTTAGAATTTATTGATAGTTTCTACATTATAATAACAATAATAAGCAATGAGAGATCAAACCTCAGCCAAGGCAACACCAACGTCCTCTCATCGATTAGCCAGAGATGATTTTTAAAATGGGAATATCTGAAATAAACTTGACTGCTCTCACAAATGAGAATATAGATCGATGTATAGAATTATGTATATATGTAAGTATACTGTAAAGTGTTAATATGTATTTCGTGTGCAAGATTCTTGATGTGGATATGTGTGTTGAAAGAAATACAATTAAACCTTGGGAGAGGCATTATGCGGGTAATAAACACACACACTGGTTCAGTCCTTTATTAATTTATATAGTTTTTTGTTAAATTATTTCAAAAGTCTCTATCTGATCTGATATAAACGAAATTGTTACAAACACACATATGGATGCACATACTTACATATAAGCACGAACACATAAGTGCGTGCACACATATGAGCGTGCACACATACGAGCTTGCACACACTCACATGCTCATACCGAACAGTTTCAAAACAACGCCAAAACAATGCCAGATCATACATTCAAAATAAATGGAAGTGGAGAGACAAGTTACTGAAGAGATTGCAAGAGTGCAATGAAATAATTTAACAAAAAACTATATAAATTAATAAAGGACTGAACCAGTGTGTGTGTTTATTACCGGCATAATGCCTCTCCCAAGGTTTAATTGTTAATATGTATGTATAATATATAATATAAGGGAGATAATCAGAGAAAGACTTGAAAGTCAACGTGTGATTATAACACTTTATATAAAGTAAAGTAAATATAACAAATCATCCAGAATCCTTGTCTGGGACTGGATTGATCCCAAAATCCAGTCAGTTTGTGCCAGTCATGAGGCCAAACATCCCTAAAAGTTTCATCTAAATCCATCTAGCGGTTTTTGAAATATCTTGACCACAAACAAACAAGCAAACAAACAAACAAACACAACTGAAAACAATAGCTGTGCTAAGGCAGAGGAATAATAATCTTTTCTATTATAGGCACAAAGCCTGAAATTTGTAGGAGGGGGAAAATTGATTACATCAGTACCAGTACTCAACTGGAACTTATTTTATCGACTTCGAAAGGATGAAAGGCAAAGACGAACTTGGTGGAATTTGAACTCAGAATGTAAGGACAAATGAAATTTTGCTAAGTATTTTGCCCAGTGCGCTAACGGTTCTGCCAGTTTGCTGCCTTAATAATGATAAAAGAATCAAATTTTTAAATTTTAAAATTCTTACTATATTAAAGTAAAAATCTAACCCTCCCCACCACCAATGCTATCTGAACTGTTAGAATTGATTCACATCCAGTTAAAAAAAAAAACATCAAACACATGGTTTTTAGGTTTACCATATATTTTTCTGTCTTCTTTCGAAAATATTTTGAATTCAAATTTGCTGCTTGACAACATGAAACTGGCATCCAGTTTTTGTCCATAGTGAAACATTTTAGAAAACCAAAATGTGACAAAATGGAAAAATCTCCAAAAATTCCCAGCATTCAGATAGCATGTAAAATAATGTCAGACAGTGTAGCTGAATTGTTTACATAATGAAATCAGGTGTTTTCATAAATGTACTAATGAGATTTGCATTGAAATTCTCATTTAAATATGCATAGGCCAGATTCAGGCAGGTTGGTATCATTTGAATTCTTGGACAAATACAGGCAGGTAGATTAATAAACTAAAATATTGTCAGATACATAGAATTCACTACTAGTGCAGGAAGGCAGTTACTTGAATGGCCATTCTAGCATTCTGTAGAAACTCAGAAGTGAGTAAAGCCACTGATGTATTTTTGAAGACCCTAGATGTCCCTGAAATAGAAGCCAAGTAGTTTATTCTGGAGGAGTTTTGGCTCTAGAACTAAGGACAACTATAAACCACTCGCCTGGCAGAGCTACTGTGGAATAGTAATGGTGGAGAATAAGATAAGTAGCATAAGGAGTTTCATTTGTCAAGCCTGTCCGAGGTGCATAGAAAGGGATAAAACCATGCTGTCCTTATCCATTCAGTACCTGAATATTACTAATATATGAAGCTCTTTCAAACAGCTGAAGGATTGATCAGCTTATTGGTTACATCACTTGTAAGAATCTTCCAGCAGTTGCCAGAGTTGAAGGAAAATGAGGAGAAAAGTACTTAGATGATTGAGAAGATAGGGTGAATTAAAAACAATACTATGAGTTCATATTAGAGCTAATAAACTACTCTCTGCAGTCTGTGAGAATTCTAATTCACCAAAATTCGAAGATATCCAGGGACAAATTAAAAGGACTCTGTAGAAAGTGAGCTGGACAGAAGGTGTGTGAAATATAGCTGAAAGAGGATTAATCCCAAGCAGGAACTGCAGGAGTTACTTAAAGATGTTGCAAGTTCTTTTCCTAATAGTGACTAAAGCTATGATATCATTTGGAACATTCCTGTGCTTTTAGCAGACATCTCAGTAAAAGTGTACCTGGATCTAACTTAAGTGGCAGTTTCTCACCACTGACTGGCTCTTATTTGTATTTGCTTTGGATATCAAATTTGTCATTATGAGAAATGGTAAATTGATAATCCAGTATTACATTTGTTTCACACAACCTATATATTATATATCCTACCCACCATACACATATATGTAAGTAGATGTATATATGTTGCTTTAAATGTAATAAGTTGGTTTTTCATTCTTTCTTCACTAACTATGCAGGCATGGCTGTGTGCTAAGAAGTTTGTTTTCCAACTACATGGTTCCAGGTTCAGTGCCACTGCATGACACCTTCAGTAAAACTTTAGTTTGGACACGAAACCGGTAATTTGGAAGAAGGAGTTAGTTGATCAAATCATTATTATTGTTACCTCTAGATTGTTATTAATGGTGGTTGTTCACTGTTGACAGTTATGTTTCACATATCTCCTTCTAGAAGATAACTTTTCTTTTTTTATTCATTTTTCCTTTTAGGGATTGCTGGGTGTAAACAAATCCGTTTTGCACATTTTTTTACCTCTGTCACAATTTTAACTTCTACAATATTTATGAGTTTCAAAGGGACCACCTAAGATTGGGCAGAAGAAAATGCAAAATGTAGAACTAACATAAGCAAAAGTGTTTTCAGTCTATTAATCAAACAAACAGAAAAATTTAACACACATAAAAGCATAAAATCAAACACTTGGGTAAAAAGCATAAAAATATCACAATAGCAGCAACATTTCATAGTCATTCTCCAACATTGTGAAAGAAAGAAGATCAAAATGATTTGAGCCAGCTCAAGACAAAAGGAAATGTAGGTGGGTTATGTCACAAAACTATGCCTTCTTGACCAGAAATTGATCCAGAAAAGGTGGCATACCTTTGTTTTCCAGATAAACATTAGGGTTTTTATCTACCTCCAAATTACTGTGTATGTAGAAGACAGTGTATTGAACAGGGTATAAGCATGTGTCATTCCTTTAATATCAAGGACAAATGAAGGACATTGATAGATTTGGTTATACCACAAATCTGTCTACAGACTGATGTTACCATACAATATTCTAATAAACACATAAAGATAGAAAATATGCAAGAATCTGAAAGTTCCTTTTGAAATGTGCACACACTCAGAAACACCTCGATTTTAGAGTTATCCAAAAAGAGAAACCTAACCTGCTTTATTGATGCATGTCCTTGAAGAGGGCTGATTGAGAGTGAAATAGAGAGAAATGCATTAGAAAACGTTCCAGTTATATTGAGGGACCATTGAGGGAGCAGAATGAGGGTCATTCAAACTGATGTGCTTGACAGAAGCTTCTGTTACTACTGAAGAAACTTCTGCTCAGAAATTAAAAGAAAAAAGAAGGGGAAAAAAGAGAGATCAGCAGTTGGCAGCAGGTCCTGCATATGGTGATCTTCATAGCTGCAACCATTAAGGTGAGAAGTGTAGGATTGTTTTGTATGGAAAGAAGTGAAACCACCCTTGTCCTTAGTATCCCCAGCTCAAGAAGTTGATAACAGCAACTGAGAAGTCTAGTGGTCTCTTCCTCCAGCACAGGACTAGCCTAAGGTTACTAGCAGTAGTATTAATCTAGTATTTGGCAATTGTGCTGGGGAATGAAGATTGGAGGAGAGGGGTAATCCACAAGGCAAGAAAAGAAGGGGGCACAAAAAAAGACTGAATGAACCCAAACAAAAGATAAACAAAATTATGGAAGCCTTTCAGAAAGTGGTGCTCATTTGCATAGAATAATTGAAAGTTACAGAGTATTAAATAGAGAACATTGACCTGCATACTTCATTGTTAACTGTAGCAGATTATAAATTAAGAACTGAGATGTTTGTGGAGAGATGAGGGATGAGTACTTGGAACATGTAAATGATGAATAGTTAATAAAGACCATATCGAGTGTGTATCACCAGCTGAGAGATTACTTTACAAAATTTGGTGCCTACATGGCTTGGTTAGAGCCAAAAATACTCGGGAACATTTTTAGCATTAGTCAAGTTTTCATTTTTATTTGTTTTAAAAATGTCTATCCTGCATATTTTTGCCCTGCTCTCCCTTTATTAGATGTAAATCACCACATATTTTGTTTTGCGTGAGATTCTGTGCCCATATTTTAGGCAAATTGTTCTTTCCCTGAACCATCAGATGCAGCTCTGTGATTATGCAGTTTCTTTCAGGATTACATATTACTTGCTGTGTTTTGTATCTGTTTTCTTGCAAAAGTTAAGTAGAATTTAGTTCATGTGTAGGGGAGGTTGCTTTCTTGATATAGCCTTGTGATGGGAAGTGATGATAATTGTGAGATAAAATTGTTAGGGCTAACAACAAGAAATATACACCAGACCAGTCCTACACATACCAGAATGTAAGAAATAAACATTAACTCAATGACTATAGCATTAATACTAGTGATGGTGATATTAAAAACTACCCTAAGTCTACTGACAAATGACGAAGTGTTGCATTAGTATAATGTTAATTTGGATTTACTAAAGGGATACTCAGTGCAGGAGAAATTAACGCGAGTATAAAATATTTATCTTATTAATAGACTTTAACTTTTCTGTTGCAAAATTTATTTCAGTTAGACTTTGAAATTTAAGGGTTGCATCAAAATTATGCTCTCTTTCTCTCCCCCCCTCTCTCTCTCTCTCTCTCTCTCTCTCTCTCTCTCTCTCTCTCTCTCTCTCTCTATATATATATATATATATATATATATATATATATATATATATAGCTATCTATCTATCTATATATCTATCTATCTATCTCTGTCTCTCTCTCTTTCTCTATGTTTCTTCTGTATCATTCCCTTCTTTTTGTCTCTACAGTAATTTTTTTTTTTTTACTTTCTATTTGTCTCATTCTCTATCAGGCAAATATTCAATACTGAAATAGAAAATGAAAATGCAAGATGGTGAATAGCCCATAACACAACTCATCAATATAAATGCACAAGCATGTCTGCAACCATCAAATTCCGGTGCACTTAATTGGTTTTAAGTCAATCAGGGAAATTATTTTCCCAGATAACATGAAATTGCTAATATAAAATTTCATGTAAGCATGCAACTTCATAATTTTGAAAAACCAAGCAGTGATGCTTCATTTTAATTGATTCTTGAAAAATTCTTTCTCAATGTTTGTGGTAGCATTTTCAGAAATTTATTTCAAAGGGAGACACAATGGTTTTGAAGTTAAGTTGTTTTGTCAACTGACCTTATGGACATATGTTTCAATTACTTCTAGAATCATTGTAGCTTCAGAAGTTATAGACAGTTGTCATTAACCAGCAATACAATAAATAGAGGGGTTAGTAGTTTCAATCTCAACACCAGTGTTCATTATTTCAGCATACT
>NC_142945.1:33818356-33865856 GCF_046866305.1 Octopus bimaculoides | reverse complement strand
CATGCTGACCCCCATGGCTATCATCAACCTCATGTAATTGCTCACCGACCCCTAAGGGGTCTCTCGGACCCCCTTTGGCAACCACTGTTTTAGACTATAATGTCATTAGAAAGTGTTTTAGACCAATGTACCAACACCCACATATAGTTGTATGCATATGTGTTCTTTATGTGCTTGTCTTTATTTGTATTTGAGGAACTTTAGAATGAGATCTATATCATAGTTTGACACTGGCATCAGTGTCAATATTAATCCAGGTGGATATCAGTGATGTTAAGTGGATAAAGTGAAAATAAATATTGCAAAGAAAGTGATACACATAAAAATACACACTTACATACATATATTCATATATACAAATGTAAACTCTCTATCTGTCACATATGTGCATGCAGACAGACACACACACACGTATATAGTGAGACATAGAATTACACACATAGGCATGCACACATGTACACAGATAAAGGCAAAGACGGAGAGAAATGTGGCAAGAAAACTAGTTTTATGCAAATATTATGTTAATCAATCAGACTTCAGTTTAGCTATCACGTTATCAGACATTTATATTTTCCAATGTTACAAAAAGGAAGGATGGTTGTGGAGAACAAAAACATATAAAGTTCATCTATAAGATATGTACACATAGGCAACACACTGTGTACATGGTAATAATAGAATGAAAGACACGTTAGCCATATGAATATAATACAACTCCTCATGGCAAAATCCTTCAAGTTATTTGCAACAGTCTGTGGAAAAATTTTTCTTTTTTACTTACTTCATTCTTCTTTTGATATCTTACATGTTTTCTTTAATTTGTTTCATGTTTGCATGTGTGTGTGTGTGTGTGTGTGTGTGTGTGTGTGTGTGTGCGTGTGTGCGTGTGTGTGTGTGTGTGTGTGTGTGTGCATGTGTGTATATTTGTCTTTAGGTGTATGCATGTTTATCATTACGTGTATGTGTTTGTGTATGAGTGTCCCCTTTCTAGTTCTCTTCTGCTTTATATCTCTCAGAGATTCATTGTACATTGTAAATTTAAAGTGTTCTCGATATGTTTGGAGAACTAATCAATATATATGCAAATATAGACAGACAGATAAAAGTGACTTGCTGTTTAGAGGAACAACATACTGGAAAGATGTTAACAACTCAAGAAGGAGAGATTTGAAAAAGAAGCAGCAAAAATATTAAAAACATTTATAGAACATGTTACCCTAATATTGTTGACAGAATGTCAAAATTATCCACTGTATTTTACCATTAACTTTCTTTTTCATTTGGCATTCATTACAGACAGCATTTCTTTTTAATTTATTTCCCTTACTTACTACTCTAGATGTGACAAAAACTTTCTATTAACAATTATTTTGTTTATTGATTGAACATTTTAGACTTAACTGGAATGGAAACTCTAGTTTATGTGCTTTAATACAGCTGCAAACTAACTCACTTGAGAATGGATATGGTATAGCATTACCAGCTTTAAGTTTTTAATTGAAATCAGCTGCAGATGTTTTGCTTGTGTTCCATGCAGTCCCCTAATTGTATATTACCACAGTTTGTTTAGCTGTTAGGAATAATTATCAGATTGTCTGGGAGTGATATCTGCAAAAGACTGACTTTCTGTGTAGATGGGAAATTTATATCTTGTCCACTTAATACCATGAAACTTGAGCTAAATGTCAGATTTTAAGAACGCCTTGAGATTACTGGAAGCATTACATTTTATTATGTTGTTCCTATCTACAATATGATGAAATTCCCAGGAATTAAGCAATAAAAACCAGATACCACTTTTCATTAAGAAAATTTAAAACTGAATCTAATGTTTCAATTATTTCTGTAAAGCATTATCCAGAAAGGCAAATGATATATAATTCTTCACATTTCTGTAATTCCTTACAATTCTTTAATTCCTACTGAGACGTAAGAAATTTTAGAAATTTATCTTCTAATTTTCTTTTTAGTTATGGCAAGCATTAAAAGTGTCTCGTTTGGCTAAGAAGAAAGAATTTAAGTGTCACATTGTAGATAGCTGCCACCAATGTACATTGATTTGACATCAAACGACTTTGAAATAAAATTTCAATAAAATGCATATCTCAACTTCGTTGGTCATTTCATCTTTAATCATTTACAGGGTAATTTCAACTGAGCTGATAGATTATTGAACAATCAGCTAAAGGGTTACCTCTTCTTATTCTGCCATCAATGTTGTACTATGACTTTAGTCAAGGTAATTTACTCTCAATGAACCCCCATTTATTTGTATGCAGCATAAATGAAATATTCCACTAGCATTGCAAATTTGAATGTTTTGTTAATTTGCAGTACTGCATTCAACTACAGTCTTCCAATCATGTAACAGAAACTGATGTCACAAGAATCTTGTATCCTTCAAAGTGTGTAATGAAGATATGATGAAAGGCAGTCTTTTAAATTTCTTGTTTTGTTTGAAGGGTAATATCAGTGATAAGTGTGAGTGAATTACAGAACTGTTTGCATTGTTTATTGACTTGACATCAAGGAATGGCTTTTTCCTGAACTTTGTTTCATGTTCATTTCCCCTTTAATTTACTGAAAATATTTAACAGAAGGTTTCCTTTGATCTCCTTATGTAAAATGCATTATTAATGTATTGATAGTTTTTGTTTAGTTTTGATTTAGCCAGTCAAAATTGCACCAAACTGAATGAATATTCTCCATTGAGAATCATTTCAATTTTGCTATGTGTCCAGCTTGAGGAATATAAACTATCCATGATTGTAACACTACTTTAATAATTTTAATTATACATTAATATTTATGCATAACTATGATTTAAATTCATTAATTTTCCATGAACTATACCAGTGACATAAAGATATTGAAATATACTTCTGCAGATAATAGAGAAAGAAAGAAAAAACAATATGGAAAAGAATATTTAATTTTCACAAGGTTTGAACTTTCATGCTATGCTTCACACTGATGATTAATGCAAATGATAAAAGAAAAAACATTAATTTCAATGAATACTGAACTTGAGCTGGATGTGCTTTCATAATATGCATTACGTTAAGCAAATATTTAGTCTTACCTGAAAAAGAAAAAAATCTATTAAATAGTGAAAAGAGGAAAATCTTAGCTTGAGCAAATGATCCATATTAATGACAGGGAAAAATAAGACCTCATGCTAGCCCTCATAAACTCTAAGCACATAGACAATCATCCTCATTTTCACCAATAGGCAGTATTTAGTTGTTGAACTGTGTTGTAAAATGGTTATGTAGAAGTATAATCGTTCTTCATAAAATAAAATAATCTGTTTTTAGGATAGTACAATGATTATTTTGAAATAATGCTATCAGATATCTGAATATAGAAAGTGATATAGACAAAGCAAATTACTTTGACAAGCTGAAACTATTACCTAGTTTCAAGTCATTAGCTGAAGTTTTTTCATTTTACCTGCATCAACTCAAATCATGAAAAAGTAATAAAATCATAATTTTCCATTCTCTTAACTTCAAAATACTAGGTTTTCTGCCAAGTCAAAACAGTTAGAAATACAAGAATGATGTTTAATACATGTTCTAAGACTCAGGCTCCTTAGCAGGAATCTAGGATCAACCTTATTGCATTTTTACTTGAACGATATAACAAATACTGGTTTGACTTCTATGTTTCAAGTTTTTCATATTGTAATCCACCCACAAAATGCTTACGCAATTGGTAGATGTTTTTTTTTTTAAGTGTTATATAGTAAATACTTACATAATATATGTTTTTAACAAAGTTCTCATTATTCAACATTTATTAATCAATAATTACCATTAGAAAACTGATGGTTCGTTCAACACACTAAAACATCCTATCAAGGAATTATGCCTGGTCAAATTAAGTCATTGTTTCAAAAACATGAATTATTCATTTCTTATGAATCCTTTTTGAATCACTTACAGTTAAAGCACAGAAATATTTTCAAAGATTTGTTTCTTCTTTAATCAAATCTGTGTCTCTTGATTTACTTTCAATAAAGTGCTGGCAATAACATCAATTAATTTTTGTCAGCGAACTGCATCAGCTGTTTTTCTTTATTTTCTTTTTTCTTTTAAGGGTGAGAAATAAAGTAAGCACTGTCAATTGCCTCAACTAACCAACATCCTGCATCAGAATCAATCAGAATATTCATTGTGTCATGATAGATACATTACATTCACTGTGCTACACTAATGGCTTCTTTAAGTTATTTAACAGAATCTAGACAAACTGAACTAAATTATAGCTGTCATAAAAAAAATACCTTAAATACTCATAATTAAGAGGAAATGATGAAAAGATTAAAACAAAACACATAGTATGAAAATTTAGATAAAATTTACAAAGACTGAAGAGGCAAAAAGAATGATTGAACACCAGCTAGTCTTAAGAATTAAAAACACAGTTTACTCTTGTCTTTTAGCCATAGCTGAAAGTGATTTGTGAGGTCACATTTGCTTGATCTATTAGGACACTCATATCATCATCAGCATGGTGATTTGTACATAAGATATTTTGCTTAGCTTTACATAGATACCAAATGGAGTTACAATTTCTTCTAGAAACAATAAGTGTTTGTAAAGCAGGCATGAAGCTGGAGGCCTTTATTTTATGGCCCCCAGATTATGAAGAGCAAAGGACCCCATTACAAGGTATTTTGCCTGATTTTCTAATGATTCTGTAAATTCAACCACATAATTGATATTATTTTTGCAAGGGCCCTTTTATTATTTTTTTCCATTTACTTATTTGCATAAATTCAAAATAACTTGATATCGGTCATCAGGTAACAAATTAACAAGTCATGATATAAAACAAATTTGTTAGTAAAATATTCTAATATCACTTTTTAATGTTAGCAGACTCCCTTATAATATCTTTTAACCTTACTTACTTATGTTCTACATGCTACAAACAAACATTCTGTATTTACTATGAATCAAATTAAGAAAAAAATTCGGATCTTTTTTAAAACGGGGGCCACATTTTTCATTAACGAAACACTTTGAAACTTGGAACACTGGTAGAATGTGTCATATAAAACATCTTTTTCTCTTAGTCTTCTTTAAAAAAAAAAGAAATTCCTAAGTTATTCCATGTTAAAGTTGTCGTATTTCTGTAATTTCAACCAATCACTGACGTCCATTCAGCCAATATACATTAAGTGCCGACTACATAAACAAACGATTCTGAAACAATTCTATCGGTGATAGGGTTAGGGTTAGGGTTAGGGTAAAACAGCAAATTTAAAAAGAAAAAAGCAAATAAAACGAAGAAAAAAAAAAGAAAATGAAAAAAGCAAATTTAAAATGAAAAAAGCAAATAAAACAAAGCTATGGATTAATCAGCCAAAGGAGTAAATGTAAACAACTGAATACTTGTCAGTGATTGGTTGAGATTATCGAAATAAGACAATTTTTTACATGAAATAAATTCGAATACAAAAATATTTTTCTGTTCTATAACACAAAATAGATAAGTATACGAAGTTTGAAAGTCTTTCAGTACAAAAAACACTACGTAAAACATTAATGAAAAATGTGGCCCCCGTTTTAAAAAAGATCCAAAAATTCTAAAACAAATATTTCAGAACAGCTCTCACTGTAATTATAAAGCCAAGAAGCTCCTATGATATGCATTTGTGTACTATCAACACTTCATAGGCTTGACATTTTCCATATAATTAAGTATACATGAAATACCCTTCAGTGTTTTATTGTAGTACAGAAAACAGAAAGGAAACTACATCTATGGCATGATGTTCAGTGAATCTTTGCAGTCAACCAGATAGATGCATGGAGATATATATCTATAAAGCTCAGCTTAAATGGTATTGTAAAACCAGCCAAGAGGTTGTTGAGTCTAGAAGGATCTTTATAGGCCCTCCAAAACCAGTGGGCTTGGTGATATTGTTCTGTCTAAACAAATCAATGATTGCAGAAAAGATGAATAGAGAGAAAATGCCAGAGGGTCAAAGTTCTGGAAATAAAGGAGACAGTACATTGATTAGCGTAGAGTCAAGAGAGTTGAACACAGCAATCATGGTGTGAGGTAAAAAGGGCTGTGAGTCAGAGATAACTGACTAGTGAGAAACTAAGACCAATCAGTTCCAAAGAACAAAGGCCATTATATTATAGTAGTGAGATAAGAGAGAGAGAGAGATAGAGAGGAGGCCTGTCTATTAGTGTCAAAGGACTCCTCTCCTCTAAATATAGCCCAGAATATTGGTGTGCATAGTAGCAGCACTGTCTTAGATGTGAAAGCAGTACTCTATTCTAGGCATCACTTGATCCCTATAGAATGTCAGCAGCTGTTGAGGGCTGAAATATTTTATGACTCTGATGAGAAAAGCCAGTCTTTGGCATACAATCCTGGCTTTTCTAAGGATGTGCTTTTACCAGAACAAATCCTTGGTGACAGGGAGATCCAGCAATTGGAATGATTGATTTTCTTGAAATGAGTAATATTTGAGTATTTTCCAATGTTAAAGCAACAAAGCTGACATGGACCCTCTGAAGGATTCTCTGAATTCCTCTGTCTGTAGCATTGGTGCAGGCTTAGCATCTAGTGTGGAGACTGTATGCAAATGGCATATGGTTAGGGAAAATTACGAAGGAATGAAGGGGCTGTGCTGCCTGCATAAGATTGGGCATTGCTAGATATGGCTACAAATAGGTCGTTCATGTATAGACAGCAGAGTGGGGTACAAAACTGAACTTGGGAAACACCAAAGTTGATTGAGAGTGGAGCAGAAAGATCTCCATTAATACATACTACGATGTTTTGATCATATAAGAAGCTACTAATCCAAGAGATATGAAATAGGTGAATCCCACAGGTGAGAAGTTTGACAGGAGGTTTGCATATCAGAGAAAATCAAAGAAATTGCTGATGTTTTAGTGTAACAACATTACTTTCACCAAATTTTCAAAAGAAACATCCCACAGGTGAAACATGTGTGTGTGTGTGTGTGTGAGAGAGAGAGAGAGAGAGAGAGAGAAAGAGAAACAGAGAGAGTGTCACAAGTACCCAAGGTTATGTGGAAGCCATACAGGTGTTCACTGAGCAAGGAGAGAGATTCAAAGTGTTGGAGAATGTCATTGTTAATTGATGTCTCCATTACCTTTGAAATGTTAGAAATGAGAGAAATGGAAAAATAGTTGGTTGGGTCATAGAGATTGCCTTTCTTGGAATGGGGTACACTGAGGTATGCTTTTAAATGTCAAGGTATATCCCAGTAGTGACTTTGTTGTACTAAGTTTAATTCCTTTCATGGGAACATCCATGCAATAGACCAGCATTCTAGCCTTGGGGACATGCATCTCTTATCTGCTTAATACTAACAGAACAGAATATAAGCACTGACCTAATTTGTTAAGCAGTCCATGTTGAGTCAGACATATATAGATCAAGAAGTTTCTACGAAACCATTACTTTTGATTTTCTGAATAAAAAAGCTGGATTTGCTTCCACCTCAGCTACCTTATGGACTAATTTCTTACCTTATTATTCCTAGTTTTTCAAACCTTTCACTAAATACTGTCTTTAATCTTTCCTTCTCAGAACTACATATATATGGAATTCTCCAACTACCCATGTTTTTTCCTACAGATGCAGAAGCAGAATCACAATAGCTCAGTCCTCATCAACCACATTAATTTCACCAATCTGAGAAGGCATCCAAAGTCATAGATCTTGCTTTTTCTATGACTAAATAATAGTGATTTTTAACGGAGGCACAATACCTCGAATTTTGGGTAAGGGAACAGTTGATTATATCGTATTCTGTCCTTTACTACTATTCTATCTCATCAACATTGGAAGGATGGAAGGCAAAACAACTTTGCCTGCCATGGGATTTGAATTCATAATGTAAAAAGCTGAAACAAATACAAATGCAACTGATATTATATAACACTTCAACAATACTTTTAACCTTCCACCCAAAACATAAGTGCATATACACAAGGGCAGTTGAGGTATTTAGTACCTTGTAGTCAATAAATTTCATACATAACACTTCCATATAAAAATCACAATTCAATCATGTGCACAAACCCAATTGTTATCCAATGAAAGTTTGTTGTTTGCATGATAGTTTGGTGGCTTGTTTAGACTTTCCATAAACACAGCCTATTAATGCAGTCAAATTTGCTGCCAATTTGGGTAGAGCATCGCAACCACCATGACATTCTCCAATCTCACCACCTTCAACATGATCCGATTCAAATTAGCATTCTCTCTCTTCATAGCTATTTTTACAGCTACACATTCAACGTTGAATGATTGAAGAAGAAGAAAACACACCACAGAAGCATGAATATGTATGTGATGTGTAAAAATTAATCCAAATGTTGAATTTCTAATAAATACTTTATGTACATGTCATAAATCTCATTTCATCTTATTGTTTCCTTTAATTGTATTACATGAACAACTTCCTTATTAATATAATTAATGAATTTAGTTCCAGAACATAATACAAACCCTCCCTTGTTACATATCTATAGAAATAGTCTTGCAATGCTAAGACTTTGGATCAAAACAAATTTAATAAAGCAACATAACTAGTGACTAAATGATTGCATTTGACTATCTGACTAAAGTTTTTTTAGGTGTGGTAACTTGTTGTCTGTAGAATTCTAAATAACTAACTGTTCCTCTTTCAGAAATCTTGTTTTTCTAAACATCTGATAATGTACAATGGAGCTTTACTTATTGAGATTGATACCATATGATTTATAGTTGTTTACCACAATGACAAAACATCAAATTGCACTGCTGTCATGACAGCAGTAACAGTTCAAGAAGAGGTAATTGTGTTGTTGATCACATGACTCTACTTTTATATCTTGTGTGCTAGATATATTTTGTGACTACTAAATGCACAAAATAAGGTTTTATAACGAATTAAATTTCAGTTTTAACATGATCATTTCTATACAAATATGTGTGTGGGTGTATTCACATAGATAGATAGATAGATAGATAGATAGATAGATAGATAGATAGATAGATAGATAGATAGATAGATAAATAGATAGATTGATGGATGGATGGATGGATGGATGGATGTGTGCATGTGTGTGTGCATGTGTGCATGTGTGCATGCGAGTGTGCATGCGTGCCTGTGTGTGTGTGTTTTTGTTTCACAAATGTAGTCATTGATCTTCAGTAATCTATCATCCAGGCCTATCATTTTATTTCAGCATTGATTTCAGTTTAGGTTTATCAAATACAGCTATTTACTGTTTGATGCATTTTAAGTATAATTACTTTCACAGTGTTCTTAGAGTTACAGTTTACTCAGTCTGTTTTACTATTATAGACATATTGTTAGAAGATTCATTTCACATTTCCTTATTTCTTTGTTTTGGAGTTGTACTTGTTTGCTAAGTGAGTTGATCTGAGATAATGTTGAAACTAAAGCAATTATCTCATGCAAGTGTCATTTAGATATTAAAGATCACACATGCACACACACACACACACACACGCATACAAAGTATATTAAATTTACTTTGCATTTACGTCTTAATAATACTGGCTACGAATGAAGTGTGAAAAATTTGCAATAATATCTGAGACCAGATTGAGATCGTGCAACATTTCATAGGAGACAAGTACTGTTAATAAATAAATGAAAAATGAATGCAACAGGTTTTGTGTGTTTGTTTGTTAATTAATACTTGCAGTTAGAGTGTGGGGAGGAGGAAGGCAGTCCCACCATTCAAAAGGATTCTTGTTTATCAATGGTACACCTACTTTATTGCTTCAATATAAAATTGATTACGAGTAATTAAAATTAAATCAATATTAATGAGATTTGGTCTCAATGATCCTTATTGCAGTGAATGCAGGAAATATCAATGCTTATATTTGTATTAAATAGCCAGACAAAAGAATACTTAAAATATAAAATGTTACACTCCTACTCTAAACAACAAAATGCTTAACACCTAAATTATTTCACATCTTCTTTCTATTGCATGTTTTCTTTTAATACCAAAACAGAAATACTTCTAGATTATATTCAACATATTAGTAATCTTTGCTAGCATCTCTTAGACATCCTGGCAAATATTTATAATCATTTATTTGACTCCACTCTGACATAGATTTTGTTTTCGTGACATTTATTAAGCATGCAACCAACATTTTCATTGTCTTCAAATTAACTATCCTATTACATTGATTTACTTTATAAACTTGCTTGATTTATCTTGCAGCTTTTTCATTATTCACTAATGAGGAAACTCATTAAAAATCCAACTTACAGTTTCTTCTACAAGTAAATGTAAACTTCCTTGAAGAGTACATTTTGTCACAGGATTTTTTTTTTTTTTTTGTTCTGCACTCTGTAAGAGGTTATCATGGCCATGGATACAACGAACATTATTCAGTACATGAATTTCAATATAATGAAGAATAAAAAACAATGAATACACAGTTATATTCAATATATAGAAATATGTTTCTTGAACAATCCAAGTTCAATAATGAAGTGAATAACAAAAATAGCAATTGATGTTGTTGTTTGATCCAGGCAACTCTGACAGTGTAGACTTATGATTGATATAAACAAGTCAAAGCCATTTCATCTTTCATTCAGAAATATTGAATATAAGAATGACATTAACCCTTTTGAGACACATGGTATTTTGGCCTAATGTGACCAAAAAGATCAAAATGCTTTTTTTTTTTTTGTTGAGATTGAAATTGATGGGTGCATGTAGAAAGCAAAGGATAAAGTGCTTAAAACTCTTTTATTAGTATGTAAAAACTACATATATTATATAGTTTTATATTATATCTACTAAAAAACAATCTCTGATTGGCTATTACACTTCAAAACATTTGTTTCATCAGGCCAATGAACCAGCCTCAAAGTCCTTTCAGCTTGAATCACTTGGGCCAATCAATCGATCTGGGCGTTGCAAGAGGGCTAACCATATATCATCCCTTCTAAATAGCAGGGTAATATGGCTATTAAATGTGCAGTATTTAGTGTCAATTTACCTTTTCTTAAGGTAATGGGGTATAGCTTCAATGTGATTTTGTTAGTAGGCCAAGCACCTGCATAGAAGACTCCCTTAATAGTCCAATTTAATTTCTCTAGTGGGTGATTACATGCACACACACACACACGCGCACGCACACACACACACACACACACACGCGCACACACACACACACACACACACGCACACACACACACACATGCACACACACACACTCACTCACTCACTCACTCACTCACACACACATATATATATTGGCCAACCCACCAAGCCAGTAGGGTGGCATCATTTGAAAGCTAAAACCATTCAATGTGTATTGCGACCACTAGTGTATAACAACATTCAATAATCTGGTCAATATTGTGACATTTACATGTATATATCTCAGACTTTTAGTGCAACATTACCTCTGTTAAACTAACATCCTATCTTGTGCAGGGAAAATTTCTTTTTATTTGCCTAAAGCTGCTGAAACCTGGTTTATTAACTTTCTCAAATTCCCTTATCATACATAAAGGATTAACTAACTTAATCAGTTATACAATGCTTATAAGGAATTGTATTTACCATGCATTCTCTGTTTCATATATTTCAAAATTCAACACCAACACATAATTACAGTGTCTTGAAGAATTTACTAAATGCAATACTTCCTGGATTATCTGTGGCAGTTATAAGTGGTTAATCTCTTTCATATTTTTAAACTGTTTTTTTTTTCCTTTTACATTAGATCATATCAAATGAAATGTACTCTGGCAGATGTATTTTATTTATCAGTCTAACTCTGATCTAGAAATCTCCAATTTTTATTCAGTATACTTATCCACTAAGCCCATGAAGGTATTTCTCTACATTTACTTGACCAATCTAGTGAGACAGCCAGTTCTTTCCCAAACTATCGATACTGTATCTAACACAAGATACCCATAATGTATCTAATCTCATGAACTAAATCAGATATTCCTGTGAAACACTTTTAACTATCCTAAAAAAAATAAGGATCACATTTTTAAAACTTAAGGCAACAAGTTTCAAAGTAATGATTGGAACTCCTTAGAGTAAAACAAGCCTTGTAAATTTACAGGTGTAAAAGCCATTAACAGAAGAGGTAAAAGAGACAGCACCAAACCAATTTGTTATTAGCATCCCAGTTAGAATAATTGTTATTTCACTCTGTTATTCAGGTATCAGTTTGTAACATTTGTTTTGGTTTTAGTTTAAACTATGTGCATTAAAAGTAATACCAATTTTTTCTTCACTCAAGAAGTCTTGCAGGTATTATATCATTGCTGCGGCTGGTTATAAGTGTATTTTGAGCTGGTTATGTTTAATATGTAATGTAAAAGATTGAAGACTTTGGTTTTGGAGAAATAAGAATAGTTACAATGAGAATATTTCATATATCTAAAGACACTTAATTTTGCTATGAAGAATACATAGATTGTAATGAATCCAAACAAGTCCTAAATAATAATAATAATTCATCCAAGAAGAAACCATCCAAAAGAAGACATGCTGAGATATGAATGAGTGCATTAGAAATGTGATAGACGATTCTGAATTAAAAATTAACTTCTCAAAAGTAGCTGCTCATAATCTGAAATTTTAAAATTTCAATGTATTTTCTTTGTTAACTTTAGATTTTATCAGTCACTTTTGTGCTCTTAATAAATGTTTAAATACATTATTTTAAGCAAATTAAATTTTAGACAAAGTTATTTTTCTTTCGTATATTAATTCATAAGTATTAATTATTTCATCATTTATATTCTACTAGCAGTATAGCCTGGCTTTGCCTGGGATTAAGTTAGGGTTATTAAGCTAATCAAGCTCTTTATTTCAAACCAAACTAACATCAATGTCAAATTTGAGTGAAATCCATTGAAATTGGTAAACTTTTGGCTGAAAATGAGTTACAGACAATTTGATTGGGAAATCCCATAAGGAATCAGTTTATTGAGTTTTTCCACTCATCGATTGTTTTTTTTTTTTCTGTTTTTGGAGAACTTAAAGTATTCAAAGATCCAATGAGTCCTAAGTAATGCTGGCATCAAGTTTGAACAAAATACATCAAAATTGGTAAAAGTTATGGTTGAAAATGGGGTGTAGCCAATTTTATTTGGAAATCCTATAAGGAATCTGTTTATCGATTTAAATTTTATCCTGATTAAATGGAGAACCCCATAAGGAATCAGTTTATTGATTTTTCACCCCAAATAGGACTTAACCGAACACAACATTGCTGATTCAAAAAATCTATACTTTAAAGTTGGTTTTCACACCCAACCCAGTTCTGCAGAAGCAGTGTCGTGACGGTAACACATAGGTTGGGAGTTTGATCAGCAGAGGTGATCAGGTTGCACATGCCAGCCCTTTTGAAAACACTACCCCCATCATCTACCCCTCCCTTTGCTCATGGGCTGGGGACCCTTCCAGCAACGAAAATAGAACACCCAAAAGGGCTCCCAATCCTCTGTGTCAGAAGCGGTTATGTTCAGATCACAACTAAGTCTTAAGTATATATATATACACATACACATAAACACACGTACGTACACCTATTGCATACATGCTTTTTGTATGCATACATGTTCGTGTGTGTGTGTGTGTATGCGTGTGCATGTGTGTGTGCGTGTTTGATGGGGTGTGCAACACAGAAAGTGTAGTGTGTATGAGAAGTTGTTTTGTTAGTGTGTGTGAAGAGAAAGAGAGTGATAGATAACAGTTTTTTATTTCGTCTTTTTAGTGTGATTGACAGACAAAAGGAGATAGACGGGTTGTTATGTATTTATGTGTAAATAGCTTCAGTTACACACACACACACATGAACATGTATGCAATAGGTGTACGTACATATGTGTGTGTGTGTGTGTTGCCCATATATTGACAAAACATTTTTTCTTCGATGGGAAAAAAAAAACAAATGTCTTAACAAAAACTTACCCATCGCTAGAACAGGACTTAACTCATGTTTGCAAACAATGGTGGATTTCTCCGCCGTGAAAATTGTTAAGTTATGGTTGAAAATTTATTTTTACCGTTATTTGCTAGTGCCTCGGAGGAAAATAATTTGACGAAAATACAGCTAGGGTCATGATGAATGTCCTCCTAAAATTGGAGCGACATGCATGCTAATTTGTGGACGTGCACAAATTACATTCACACACACACACACACACACATCCTGCCTTTTATATATATATACAGATATACAGATATGTGTCATTTTACCCATATTTCTTTGTGTTGATGTGCTTAGTAACTTAAAGAAACAAACTGAAAACAATAAAAAGGAAATTTTTCAACACTCAACTTCAATATTTTTTTTTTCCATGTCTATAAAAATAAAAAGTTTGTATTCTTTAACTCTAGTTTATTTTCCAATTTAAGTGCCTTTTCATAATCCGGTGGCATTATGTTTGGTTGCTGATGATGAATTGACCACATGTTGAACTGATAACAATGAAGTGACCAACAAATATTTGACCTGTAACAATTTGATTGGATGTCAATAGAAACACTGAAAGGCAGAGTGCATTTGTAGTGTTATAGTTATAATACATTAACAAGTGAATTTTTGCCAAAAAGTTAAATTACCATCCAAAATGGGATCTTTCTGATTTGACGGGCAACACTTGTTTTCTTAATGAAACACTTTCAAACTTGGGATACTGGTAGAATGTGTCATATAAAACATCTTTTTGTCTTAGCTTTCTTAACAAAAATTTATATATTGCAAGTTATTTCATGTTAAATTTGTCATATTTCTGTAATTTCAACCAATCACTGATGTCTATTCAGCTGAATACAGTTACTGCTCTTTTTATAAACAATAATTTTTGCCGGTGTCAAGAGTGTTATTCCCTGTTTAATTATATCATTATTCCCTAGTAAGGGTTTAGGGTTTTAGGGTTCGGGTTCGGGTTTTAGAGTTAGGGTTAGAGTTTTAGGGTTAGGGTTGGGGTTAGGGTTAGGTTTATGGTTATGAGTTATAGAGTTTTAGGGTTAGGGTCAAGGTTATGAGTGAGGTTATGGCAAAAATAATCATAACCCTAACTGTAATCCTAAAACTAACCCTAACTCTAAAACCTGAACCCTAACCCTAAAACCTGAACATAAATAACAGTGACAAACGAAATATATACCACTGATAGTTGTTGTTGACAAACAACGGCACTAATTTTATTCAAGGGAAAAGATCCCATGACACCATTGTTTACATTCCACGGCAGTAATTGTTTTCACCTCAATAGATGTCAGTGATTGGTTGAAATTACCGAAATACGACAATTTTTTACATGAAATAACTTTGAATACAAACATTTTTATCTGTTCTATAACACAAAATATACAAGTATACGAAGTTTGAAAGTGTTTCGGTACCAAAAACACTACATAAAACATTAATGAAAAGTGTTGCCCGTTAAATCAGAAAGATCCCCAAAATGTTTATGCATGTAAGTAAGGCCTGCAGAGACCATAGAATTAAGATATCTTCCTTACTTTTCTTACCAGAATTAATCATTAAAACAAATGATTTTTTTCATTAATATTGTAATTTTAGTTAATTATTTTGTGGGGCTCACTGGATTAAAAATGTTACTTTCCACTTAAATGCTAAAGTTAATCCAACTGGATATCCTCAGCCAATTAGTGCAGAACGAGAAGTACCATAGTTCAAGATAGGAGCTCTTATAATATTTGTGTGATATATTTTACATTCTCAGCTGAAGTCACAAAACCAAAATCCTCATTTGTTAAAAATATAAGATTATGAAAAAAAACTCATGAAAGTCTCTGCAGATGCTACATTTCACAATCTCGTGACTATTCTTGGGGATTGACATGATGTTATAGTTTCAAAGATATGTCCCTTTCATTTTTAGGGCTATAAATACTTCAGTCTTGCTCAAAATGCTCAATTATAATTCATACTGGAGTATTGCTTACATGGTGCTACTGCCACACACTCAAATATCTTGGACTAGATCCTTAAAAAAAATACCTTCAGCTTTCTGTAAAAGATCCACTCACAAATCTGATTCAATTAACAGCTCACAGGTGTGCAATTTCCTCTATTTAACACTCTGCCTCTTTTAATACTACTACTACTACTACAAGAATGACCGTTTCTAACTTGAAGAAGTCAATTACACATGCTTTTCCTCCAGGCCCATCCATCTCTCCTCACCTGCAATAATATTAGTAGTGACTTGCCTCCCACTTTATATTTAAAAGTGCAACTCTCTGGAATTCCCTTGGTTACCATAATTTTCTTACAGATATTAGGGGAGAAATATTCAAGCAAAACACCACCTGTATCAATCTCATCAGTTTAGTAAGGCCTGCAAACACATGAACTCTCCCCTTCTTCTAATTAACATATATAAAACAAAACAGATTAGAAACTGTAACAAAGTGAAGTTTGGCAATAATTTTAAGTCATTACATTTTCAATTGTATAAATTTATTCCTTAGAGAAAGAGCACTGTCAAAATATATTGGAAGGTTGTCAGTTTTAATTTCATCCTACCTCTATTTGTAGGTGGCCATTTCGGTTTCTTCTTTCATAGTAGAAGCAACTTCATTAAAATTTGCACTATTATGCTGATTCTATTTCATAAAATGATATTCATGAGAGAACTAAATATCATTTGAGAAGACAAAAAGATTTTGAATAACATTTTGGCGAAAATTAATACTCTTAAACATGAAAGCACTAAATCACTAATATAAATTCAAAATTGTGAATTGGGCAGAAAAAAAATGATAGAACACACACACACACATACACATACACACACACATACACACACATATACACACACACCTACACCTACACACACACATACACATACACACACAAATACACATACACACACACATACACATACACACACACAAATATATATGCGGGCACACATATACAGAAACACTTTTCAAAACTGTTCTGTTTTAAATTTTATTTTAGAATTTTTGACTAATTTTTCATTTGAAAATTATCATATTGGGTATTTATATATAAATGTATGTGTGTGTGTGTGCGTGTGTGTGTGTGTGTGTGTGTGTGTGTGTGTGTGTGTGTGTTGAAAACACAATTATGATTTCTTTATTATCTATTTTTATTATAGATATTTTTATATTTATACATAACTCTCTTGCAGTTTGTTGGAATAATAACTAAAATCCGTTAACATTTCTTAACTTTCATTGTCTCATCATCATGAGACTGATGGTTTAAAAATCTAACTATGAAGTCACAAATTTCAAATTTCAACAATAAAGTCTACATAGATCACATTCTGGTGACAAATTCTATACAAATCACACTTGCTTCCCCTAAAAGAGTCTGTTTCACATGCCAACAACATTTCATATACTAAAGACGAGACAGTGAAAGCTGAGAAAAGTTGTTGATAGTTTAAGGTACATTTTTGATGCATATTGCATATTGTCAGCAACTCGTCCAGTTTTCTAACTGATGTTATTTGATTCTTGGGGGTTCCAGTTGATGATAGTTGCATCATATCAGATGATGAAACAGTGCATGAATTGAGAGCTGAGATAACATCTTTACTGCAAGGTAGGATTGTAAAATTTTCTTGGCTCTCTCTGAGAGTATTTATTTTACAATAAGCCCTTCAATTTTTTTTGTTTGCTCCAAAACTCCTAAATATTTATCTCTTCCCAGATTTGTTATCAATTTGATTTATATTCTCACTAGTAGTGAACTCATTTCCTTCCTTCTCAGACAGTTTGTCCCTCTTCATGGTCAGAATACCATACACATTAATGCTGAATTCTATATATAGGTTCTCATTGACGTTCCCACATGCTTTTCAGCAAAATATTGAGTTGTTCATTCTTGCTGAATAATTTCAAATTATTCATAAATACCCAGTGGCTGTGGTTTGTTCACCTTTTCCTAAGTTATATCCTGCTTTTAGTTTTCTAGGAATACAAGTCAAAATGCTAAGAGTAATTATAAATAGTTTCTTCCTGAGATGAATTCCATCTGTTAGAGGTCCATGCTACTTCAGAGAAATGATTTGATGTTATCTGCTATTTTGAATATATACACACATTAGATTATCCCAGGTCATATTGAAAGTCTTTTATAATCAGTCTAGGCCTAACTAACCATGTCTGTTCTCTTTTAAAATTTTAGAGTATTGTTTTATCAGAGAGGAATTAATCGTTGATTCATTTGCTTTGCTTTCAACTATTCTGTTCTGGCAGCAGTTACTTTCATACTGAATTGTTGACAGATTTCTTTGGAGATTATACTGATCAATAGTGAGCATATCATTGGAAGACAAGTAGTTTATTTAATTCACATCTTTTTTGATTATGTCTTTCATTATGAACACTGTCGTTCCTTTACTTCATCAGACAGAGATAAAATCAGAGCCAAGGCTTTCATCAAGTATTTGTGCTATTCTCAATCATAACAACTGACTGCAGATGTTTCATTCAGTAACCTTCAGATGTCTTAGTTTGATGAACTCCAACTGGTAAGCTTTTTGGCTTGTTTTTCATTGCATATCCATTATTATGTTCAGGTCTTTTGTTGATAAGCTTTCTTACTATTTTTCTTTTCGCCCTCAAAATTCAATCTACTCTTACATTATGTTCAGTATTGTTCACACATATACCTTGCTAAAAACTCTGTCACTTTAGCATCTTGAATGGCATTACTTCCATGTTTTATTTCTAATTTTTCAAATGTTTTTTCCTTTTGCTTCTTTTGGTTATTTAGAAAGAGCCTGCACTTGAGAAATTGTTTCATTCTATTATCATATCATTTCTTTCTAACACCTAATAATTTTAGCAATCACCTCATTTTCACTTCAATTACTACTTTAGTTTTCTTTTTATCTTACATCTTGTCACTAGTATTTCTCATAAATTTTGGCTTTTAACTGACTTATTTTATGTGTGTGTGTATGTTTGTGTGTGTGTGTGTGTGTGTGCATGTGTGTGTGTGCGTGCGTGTGCGTGCGTGCATGTGTGTGCATGTGTGCATGCACACACATGTAAAAGGTTTGTGAAAATGTATAGCTAGAATCAAATGAGAATTTTTTAACTAAACAAACAAAATCTAGCTGAGCAAGCCATGTAATCAAGAAGAATGGATATGTAATGAGGTAAAAATTTTGAGTTACAAAATAGAACATAGATACAACAAAAGGTTCAGAAGATTGTTGAAGGATAAGATGACATAACTGTATTTTCAATAGGATGTAATATTCATTCTGATTACTTTACTCAATCAGAAAACTGTTAAATTCACACTGCAAAAGGTGCAGTCTGGTTGATTTCAGATGAACATATATGTTAGATAATGATACAAGTGTTATTTCTGATGTCAGCTTCATTTGAATATAAGATAGAGAACTGGAAAGATGGTAAATATGTATATTTGTGAGCTGTGACAAAAAGTATTAATGTGAATTATAAGACAAAGGTGAGAGAATCGTCTTTTCACACCACTGCAGGTGAATGTCTGACTACATTTTTAGATGATTTCTGCAAAGTGTTTAAAATCAAAGCTACATATAGCAAAAAAAAAAAGAATGACAAAATATTCTGGAATGTTCTATCTGTATTTTGGCACACAACATACAACAGACAACTGTAAGTCTTTGATATTTGCCAGCAACTTATCGCAGCTATCACAAAAGATTATTGGTTGGAATAAACATTGAAATACATTGTATCTCCATCCATAAGCAGTTAGCATAATGACTTTCCTTAGACACATCAAAAACTTGCCCTAAATTTATTACTAAATATGCTATTGTTGATTATAAAATGCCCTATCCATGCAGAGATGTGGGCTCAATTTCTAAGGAAGCTGATCTACTACAGATTTACATCAGTGGCCAAAATGGAGGAAATCACTAGTTATTCTCATTATTGTACCTTCAGCAGAAAAAATTATTATTACCATGAAAGACAGTAGGTAGTAGAATTAGTAGATACTTGGTGTCCAATCTTGCCAAAATCAGATTTGTCCTTCATCAGGGCCCTATAGAATAAGAGTTTATGGCTTTATTAACTATAGTTACCACTAAACCAAATGTTTATAGCTGTGTACGGAATCTACAAAATTATTTTCAATATTGATTTCTAACAAAGACACATGGTCACAGATTTTGGTGGGTTTATAGTTGACTGTGCAGAACAAATTTTCATGTTGTAGAATATAATCAAGCAAAGCAGAGAACAAAAAGCATACCTACCTATCAATTTCACTGACTAAAGTCAGTGAAAGCTTTTAACATTGTTCAATGAGATACACTCCATAATATTTTGAGAATCTAAAGAGTCCTGAGCAGATTTATCAACATATTCAAGTCTCTGTACAGGAACTCACTGTATTGCATGAATATGAGTAGTGGAAACACTGAGATGTTTGAAATTGTTACTGGAATGAGACAGGGTTGCATCTTGTTACTACTTCTGTCCTAACAGGGATTTGTTTCATCATATGGAAAGTGATAATAGTACTAGTTTTAGAATACAGTGGAGACTGGGCAAACAGAAGGATTTGGATTTCGCAGATGACTTGGAATTATTAAGTACACTGTTGACCTTGACAGAATGCCCACACAAGTTGGTGGTAAAACAGGTGTGTGAATTAGCACTAAAAAGACCAAAGCCATATTAACTGGTGCAACCCAAGCACAACTTGTCAATCTTGGACAAGACAAAATCAAGTACACAGATAAGTTTACATATCTCAGAAGCTGTACATTCAGTGAGGGTGATGCAGAGGCTAAAGCCAAGACCAGGATAGGTAAAACAACGTCAGTATTCCAACACCTTCATCCAATATGGAATTTGAAGACCATCAGTGAGAAGATAAAGCTGCAGCTACTCTCATCTATTGTTATACCAACAGGCATCTACATCTGTGAAACTTGGAAGAAGATAGTGAAAGTTTCTCAAGTGCTGGATCTCTTCCACTGACACTGCCTAAGTTCAACCCTGAGCATCTTATACCAGGACAGTGTGACAAAGAGGTAATGAGAAAAGTTGTCATGGAAAATTTTCAGGATATGTGACTAAGTAGTGGAATGCTTCCATTGTGATAGAGTGGACACTTGAAGGAGGGAAAAGACTGAGTGGAAAACCAAGGAAGACGTAGTGTGGCACAAGTGGAAGTAAGTGGAGAGCAAGCAATTGGGATGTTTGGAGAAGGTTAATTGACCATTGTGCTGACAGCACTAGAAGATCTAAGAGTTGAAAGGGATCAATGACAGGACTAATTTATTTCACCAACCTACCCACCAGATGAAAAAAACAAAATCAACTTTATCAAGATTAGAATGCAGAGAAGAAGTATGTAGGATGATAGAATCAGTAGTACTGGATGAGAGGATTTGCTGAGAGTGGACAAATACTCTGCAATGTTTAATTTTACTGTTTTCTTAGATCAAATCCTGCTAGGCTGACTTAGTCTTTCATTATTCTTGGGTTGATAAAATATATATGTATCAAGGAGTAGGGGCAATTAAATTAATAACCAATTTCCTTGGAAATTTGCTGTCTTATACAAATGTTAGAAACCATATTGCTCTTGTTCTTGTTGCTATGGTTGTTGTTACTATATCTCATTGTGCTGCTCAAGCTGTTGATGGAGTTATTGTTACTGCTGTTCTGGAAATCTATTTGTCTTAATGTGACTGGTCATAGAAAACAAAAGAGAAAGAAATTTATTAAAAATTTTATTAGATGAACAGTAATGTGTGGAGCAGTATTAATGTGAAAAAATATCATTTCTAATTGAAACAGTTTACAGTGATCCCATCAAGAAATTTAATTAAATCAAATGATAAGAGAAGGAAACACAGTATGTGACTGAGAATGGAGCTAGTTGATAATTACTCTGATAATTACTCTTCTAATTCTATGGCAAATATTAGGGGGATAGAAGATGATTAACTGGCATTGACTTTCAGAGAAATATTCAACACAACAATGAGCAATTGCTCCAAAACCTGATGATATCACTGGAAACTGCATCAACTAGAAATTAATATAAAATACGTTGTTTTTGTTGTTGTTGCTGTTTTACTGTTTTATAATCTCTTTCAATGCCTGCAGTAGGTGGGATGATATTTTGCTCCAATAATTGTTATTTTTACAATTAAGATATAATGGCTGATTTGTTAAGATATTAAATTGCCTGCTCATAGGAAATG
This sequence comes from Octopus bimaculoides, assembly GCF_046866305.1. Taxonomy (NCBI): domain Eukaryota; kingdom Metazoa; phylum Mollusca; class Cephalopoda; order Octopoda; family Octopodidae; genus Octopus; species Octopus bimaculoides. The sequence continues at coordinate 33,843,601 of NC_142945.1, read as the reverse complement.
AGTTCAAATTCCCTACAGATACTTCATTGTGTTTATAGAATGATCTGTTCTATAATGCCTCAACTCACCTACTCAGTTTTTACAAATAGATATCAGATCAACAGAGAATGCTTCCTGCCATAGACGAGTGTTGTCTTATCGGTCCAGCATAGTCAATGTGTAACCTAGACCATGGGTTCTCCATTCCTGCTCATGATTGGTATTTTACCGGTGAGGTTTTGGCTGCGTAGGCGCAACCTCAGTACATTCTCACCAAGTTTTTGATATCTCCATCCATAGATGGCTAATAGGCATAACTCCGCTTCAGAGCCTTCATCCTTGCCATTCTGATAGATGTCCTCTGTGAAATTGTTGCAATACACCTTTTTGTAATGTAGTTGGAACCACCATTCTTTGGGCATACATCAGAATATCATCGCAGATTGAAAAACTACTGGCATCTGAATTTTTTCCTGTTTATTTTTTAAAGCTTCTTGTATTTTCATAATATACTCGTCACCTGCAGCTTTCATTATTATACCCTGTGCAGTCACTGGTAGTTCTTGGATAATGTTCGTCATAACACTTTTAATTTCACTTTCTGCCTGCAGTGCATCTACAACAGTCTCTTCAAGTGGTTCCATATTTTTTGGAATTAATCTCAAAAGACAGTCCGCATGACCGATTTTTTCCATGGAATGTATTGCATTTTGAAATTATAATTTAGTAATATTATACCCCAATATTGCAGATGGCTTTAAGAATGAGTTGGTAGCCATTTTTTAGACCCAGAAATTGACAGCAAAGATCTATGGTCTGTTTCCAATAAAAAGCTTCTGCCATGCAGAAACCTGAGAAATATTTTAAATGCTAAAAGAATAACAACAAATATAACATTGGTTGTATGAGTTAATAACAGTATTTTTTTAAGTTTTACTTTAGATGACACAAGATTGATCTGAATCTTGTGTCATTTATAATGTTTACATGGTTTCACAATGTTTCTCGAAGTTGAAGTTAAATGTTGTAAGAAACAGAAAACATCAAAGATTCCAGTTATAAACCTCTCCTTGCTGAAACGGAAAATTGGTAAAAACTGATCTCATATCAAAAATCAAAGCTTGCTCATAACTCATCTCCCTCTCAGATTAGTGAGAAAATCGTCCCTTAAATAGCTGATGTAGAGATGTTGGGCTACGCTGTCACATTAAGTGGTAGACAGTCCAAGTAAAGCTAAATGGACTGGACCATCATGTGACGAGCCAAAATGGGTATCTGAAAGTCAAGAGGCAAAATGTGAGCAGCTAAAGGTAAAGAGCGAACATGCTTCTGCTACACACACACACACACACACACACACACACACACACGTGCTCTCCACTTACTTCCACTTGTGCCACACTACGTCTTCCTTGGTTTTCCACTCAGTCTTTTCCCTCCTTCAAGTGTCCACTCTATCACAATGGAAGCATTCCACTACTTAGTCACATATCCTGAAAATTTTCCATGACAACTTTTCTCATTACCTCTTTGTCACACTGTCCTGGTATAAGATGCTCAGGGTTGAACTTAGGCAGTGTCAGTGGAAGAGATCCAGCACTTGAGAAGATGTTTTCTGCTATAGCTTCAGGCCAGCCAAAGCTTTGTGAGTGGATTTGGTAGACAGAAACTGAAAGATGCCTGTCATATGTGTGTGCGTATGTGTGTGTGTACATGTGTGTGTATGCACGTGTGTGTGTGTGTGTGTGTGTGTGTGTGTGTGTAGCAGAAGCATGTTCGCTCTTTACCTTTAGCTGCTCACATTTTGCCTCTTGACTTTCAGATACCCATTTTGGCTCGTCACATGATGGTCCAGTCCATTTAGCTTTACTTGGACTGTCTACCACTTAATGTGACAGCGTAGCCCAACATCTCTACATCAGCTATTTAAGGGACGATTTTCTCACTAATCTGAGAGGGAGATGAGTTATGAGCAAGCTTTGATTTTTGATATGAGATCAGTTTTTACCAATTTTCCGTTTCAGCAAGGAGAGGTTTATAACTGGAATCTTTGATGTTTTCTGTTTCTTACAACATTTAACTTCAACTTCGAGAAACATTGTGAAACCATGTAAAGTCTTTGATAGAGTTCTATTTGTTGTGTCGGTTGATGTATTCACTTTAGTGACAAAAATAAATATTGCAGTCCAACCAATTTTAACTTGCCTTTGTATTTTCTTATTGATATTCATCCTGACACAGTTTAATCAGTTTAATGTGTGTGTGTGTGTGTGTGTGTGTGTTTGTGTATGTATGTATGTCTATATCTATGTGTGTATGTCTTCGTATCAGTGTTTGTCACCCTGTCACCACTTGATAACCGGTGTTGGTGTGTTTACATCCTGTAACTTAGCAAAAGAGACCAAGAGAATGAGTACTAGACTTAAAAAATAAGACCTAGGATTGATTTGTTCAACTAAAATGCATCAAGACAGTACTCCAACATGGCCACAGTCAAGCGGCTGAAACAAATAAAAGAATCCTAACCCTGATATATAATTAATACATCATAATGAAATCATCCGTCCTGAGTTCAAGAGTCACTAAGTTTTACTCTTAGTCATATACTTTCCTGGTTTATATTAAAGTTATCTCATCTTATCATAACACATCAAAAATACTGTAAACAGCACAATTAGTTGAATCACTGCATTCATTGAATCACAACTCTCTGGTCTTTTATCTATGGTAGAGTGCATTCAAGCTTCTGTTTACAACTACTATCTTTTCTTATTCTCTCAGCTTCTAGTCACTATTTCATTCCTTTAAAATTGTGGTTTTGTTCTAAAGATGTTTCGGCAGTATACTCTGCTTGTCAAACAATGTGTCAGTCGGAAATTCTCACCCTAATGTATCCCTAAAATGACTAAATCTAAATACTTAATTCAAACAGATTTTACCCTTAAGTAACTGGCTCAACAAATAGTTCACAGAAGAGTTAACTATAAATCTAACCTAGAGACAATTTGTTGTGCACAAATTCTTTTGGGAAGAAATAACACTTGATATTTACAGAGGATATAGAATAGATTTTGGTGAAAGTAAAATGATTACAATTATAATTTCCTGAGTGAAATAGTTTAGTCACACAAGCCCTTGAGAATCTACAACTAAAATACAGAAGTTGTTGTTGTAGTAGAAATATCACTGATAATGCTAGTACTTGTTTTATTGACATCATCAAAAGAAATGTAAAGTTTAACTGTGATTGCATTTGAAACTCAAAACATAGCAAGGTAAATTTAAATCTAGAAAGGCTCATGCAATTTTTAGCTACTTACCATCCTACACTTCATATGAAGTTTTCTCTTTTTAGATCATAAATAACTTTTTTGCCTTCTATTTTGAAGAGAGTTAGATTCTATAAGCAGACAAAGAGCCTGTTTTTCATTTTCCAAATTCCTGGAGAGCTGGGAAAGAGATTAAAAAATTTCTTGCAAAATTTCTTGCTTTTTTTTTCTTTATTACTTCATTTGACTGCTTACATTCACAGCCCCTTACTCTTTAGGAAGGCTTTAATTACAACTGATGTTTTAACAGCTGAATAATCTTCCTGCTTCTAACAACTTAACTGTGAAATTGCAATTGGAAATTGGATCTTGTTTTTGTCAACCAGACAGACTGAGGTAAATTGACTTTTGCATAGATACATCATAACCTTATTCTGATCCAAAGCTTTATTGATTTTGTAGATCAGAACCTAACACTGGAATATATTGCTTTCTTTATTGTAATATGCTAAGAACTGATTAGTATTAGATATGATTTTTTAAAAGGAATAGAGAAAAATTGTTGTAATGAAGTCTGAAGCAATGGCGTTATGCAGTACTTTAAATTTACAACTATTTCAGTATATGGTGACTCCTACTTCTTTCATATGAATCATATTATTTTATTTTCAAAATATTTCAAGTTTAGTAAATCAATTCATAATTTCTGATATTTCTGTAAGTAAGGCAACTTAAAAATCATACTAAACAGTATGAAAGCATTCTGACAAGAATAAATACTGACTGTAAGTACATGTATACTGACATAATTGCACACACACACAAGTACACAAACATATACACGCAAACACAAATGCACATGCATAAACACACTTATATTGTAGTAAGGCAAGAATGTGAAAAAGTAAATTTCAGAGAAACCCATTTGATCTTAAAAACCAAAAAACAAAATTTTTACAACATTTCTATTGGAGTAAAAAGAAGTCAAGAAAGAAAAAAAAAACAGAACATAGAAAAGTACAGCTGAATTATTCTGAGTTGACAATAAGTTACCAAGGAAGTCCCTGCATCCGATTTAAAAAATACTAATTCTATAATGTAAGCTAGATTATATTATGACTGGAAAAGACAGGATCTTTTGACCAGAGATCCATATATATTTGATTGTAGTTCTGCTAATGAACAGCTGATCTGGGACTACATGACAACAACAGAATCTACATTGATTTATTGAGTGTTTTCAACAAATGCAATTTAACACACACAGCAGAAGAATGCAGTCTTTTCCCGTAATCACTGATGAAATCTAAACAATTCTAAACAAAATAAATCACATGTATATATTTTTGTAGTTGTGCTATTCATTGTGGCTTAGCTATACTTAACAGTCCATATAAGGGTAGCTGCTATTACTTTTTTGTAAAACTGCCAAGACTGTTGAGAGGATAAGGTCACTATCAGACTGGGTCTGCTGACATGACCTGAATGTTTATAACCAATTGTATTCTCCTAAAACACCTGAGGGCCAAGTGGTGGTGTTAAACATGGTGATGAATTAAATCTACCACACAAAGGAATTTATTGCATAAGCTATTTTTCTTATATTAAAGAAGAGGTTCTGATTTGGCTGCTATTTCTTGCATATCAAGTGTCTGCAAAGGGACATTCATTATTATTATCATTATTTGTTTGATTATGTTCTCAAATCACATTAGTATATTCATCAATATGCTTTGCTAACCATTTTCCTCAGTCCCCATTTCATGAAACCAGCAATTATAATGACATTTCTTGGATAACTTATTTAAGTTACCAAGACTAACAGCACTGTGTTCACTAAACTCTAGCTAACCAATTAGACAGGAGAAGAACAGACTATTACAATAGAAAGCCTGTTTTGTGCATTGTGCCAGCTCTGGAATTATACAAATGTAAATGCTCTATGCTTTGAATGTATGTCTCTTTTATTTGTGGGTATATAAGTACTTGTGTAAATGCATGCATTTGTAGTTGTGTATGCATATGGTGTGAGTATTCCTGTGTATTGATATGCATATGCATATTGTGTCAGTATGTGTGTGTGAGCAATATTGTGGCTAAGTATGTGAATATTCTTGTGGATCATTCTGTACATATGGCAGAAGAGCCAAATTAGCTAGAGATGGTTGATTTGAAGTGCCTTTATTTGTTGCTGATTTATACATGACTTTAAAGCTTTGATTAACAATAGAAGCATTATCAATCCTATTTACAATTTTATGACATTAGAGTTATGAACAGAAAATCGTATACAGCAATCAATAAGTAATTGTCAAATATGTATACATAAAGTTTAACATATAATGCAATAGTGATTATTACATCTGTTGCATGTCATAAGAGACTTATAACAAAAAATCGAATAGGATACCAATAACAACAACAAATAGGATGTTTAACAGTTCAAATATTTCCTATTGTTGCCATTCTTGGTACAACCTTTTTCTATATTCTCTTATTGGTACTCCATTTTTATTTATGGTTGGGCTCCTATAGTAGCACTCCATGATGAGTGCATTTATTTCTTTGCTGCCCCTTTCCTTCATTTCTTGCATTACTATCATTATTATTATCATCATTTTTTATAATTTCAGAAAGTCTGGAAAACAACTCTGAATATCTTAAGGTCTTTTAAGACCTTCTCAGCAAAGTATATCCTATTCCATACATTTAATTTATCATTAGGTGGCTCAGTTATGTGTTTTTGGTATATGACCAATCCCTCCTTTGGCATGCAAACAAACAGTGACCCTTCTCTGCTGTCAATACAATAGAGTCTCTGTATTCATTTTCCTGCATTATTTCATATTATGAGCATTGGCTTCTGTCAGTTAGATATCTTTTCTAATGCTAACAAGTAATTTATCAGAAAAACCAAGATAGGTAGAGCTATGTTTACCCTTCCAGAAAATACAACATAATGAATGACTGGACAAGGGATTAGTAGAAATCATAGCACACCAAATTAAACAGTTTGTAGCATATTTTTACTTTTATCCACTAATGTTCTGAATACTTTCTAAAAAAAAAAAATACTTTAAATTAAAGCAGTAGCTGAAACAAAACTGTTATCTCTTGAGGAGTTGGAAAACTATGGAGAATGTGTCAGATATTTTGTCAATAAAGATTCATAGTATTCTCTGTTTCAGACAATGCTAAAACTGTTGTTACTGAGAAAATCAAGGTCAAGTCACTCCAGTAAATTAAGGTTGTGGAGGCAACTGATAACATGAAGAGCTTCAATGCCATTTGCAGCTGTGTAATATTTATTTTAGGGTTTGTTGTAGTAATATTTAGGACATATAAGTGGCCTCCATCTAAAATTCAATAAGAAATTTATTTCAGGAGATATTTTTGCACAGTGACCATGTCAAGTTCCTAGTAGACATTCCATTGCTAATTCAAACTTTTATGTAATGGTTTGAAATGAAGTGAAAATAAGAAAACCTGATGTTAATCTAATATTAAATAGTGATTGATAGTAGCTAAGATTGAGATAAGCAGAAACGTAGTTATATAGCAGAAGGAAAGTGGAAAATCACTATTATTGACCAAATTGAAATATGGCAGAGGGAAAGAGGTGTGTAATGAGAGAGAGAGAGAGAGAGAGAGAAACAAAAAGAAAGAAAGAAAGAAAGAAAGATTATATTAGAAACTCATACAATATGGAAGATGAAAACTTAGATGTGCAACTTAGTGTAATAAATTTGTAAGAAAGTTTATGATAAAGTTTATAGGAAATTACAGATTTGTTCAAGCTGGACAGAAAAAAAATGAAATGTAAGGAATGCAATTTTATGGTGTTTATAAATGCATCAATGTAGCAAAGTTGAATGGCTTATGATATATAGTTTGGGAGTGGGTGGGACATTAACCATTAGGTCAAGCTATGTAACAATTCGTCAATCATTTTCCGACAATTTCTTTGAACGAAAGAATTATAGAAAATGTGAAGAGAAAAAGAGGAAAGAGTTGCAGTGAGAGAATAAGATTTACACTAAATAGTTATGTGAAATAATTCAAACATTATATATCATTAATAGTTACTGTGGACTGTATCTTGAAGCAATCTACAGCACAGAAATAAATATACTACAGCATATATGCTGCCCGTTATGAGGTTAAAGAGATAGAAATACTAGCTACATTGTTATGAGATCATAAGATCATTTGTTCACCTTCAAAAAAAAAAAAAAAAAATTATGCCTGATTTAGAAATAAGTTTTATTCCTATGTAATAGTTTAGTGATTAGTTGTAAGAAAGGTAGCAAGTGAAAAATAATTTACTCCAGCGATTTGTTATATGCAATTCGACTTTGAAGACCTGTTGTTCAATCTTATCATTTTATTAGATACTTATGGATTAGAGGGGTATATGAATATGACTGACTAACATTAGACTTCAGCAGTTGTGGCAACAAAGAAAAAAACCACAATAATGACTCCTATAACAACTCCATCATGCTGCTTCGATAAAGAACCAAACAATGAAATTACTACTTTAAGATATGAAGCATATGTGTGTGTGTGTGTGTGTGCATATATTTATTTATTTATTGTTATACTTGAGGATGGTCATATTTTGCCAATTAAACACATTATATTAGTCTTCATTTTAATTTTATTATTATTTTATTTTTACTATCAAAGTTCTGATGTCACACCTTTCTGTAACCTCTTTCTGCAACCTCTTCAACAACTCTCTATCCCATGAGTCTCCTTTTGTTCTGCTTATTTCATTTTTATTACTGGTAAAATTATTAACATTCAGTTTAATACTATATGACAGTAAGTTTTGGTAAATTTTAGGTAATATTTTACATGTGGGTTTATCAGTGTGTACAATTCAGGTTGGAATTTTGTTTTCAAATAAGATTTCATAGTCATTTTCCTTATCTTTTGCTAAATTCTATATAAAATTTTGATACAGTCAGCTAGTATATTCCTATCCCAGTTATATTAGTTGGAAATATATGGTCTACTGATGAGAAAATATCATACTTGCATATCCACTGTAAATATTTAAGTCCTGTATTTGTCCAACTAAAAGTATTAAAAGTATGGTACATACTACCAAACCTATTTACTGGCAAGTGGTAACCATAATGTGTGTGTGTCTATACACACACACACACACTCACATATACATATATATATATAAACTTTTTTTCCTTCAGTCATTTAACATTCACTTTCCATGGAAACTGAGGGCACATGATTACCTTACTGAGTAATTTTTACTACAGAATGTCCATCCTGATGCTAACACTTACTCTTTTTTACCCCAGTAAGAGATCTCTTATTCCACAGATTTCAAAGCAAACAGTGAGCAGAAGAGTGCCAATGACAACTACTTGAACATCACAACTTTACACATGAGTGCAGAAACTTGCACAGTGTGCTGCATAGCATAGTTTGGAAAGAATCTTCTTAAACATTCAGTCATTCCTACTCCTAAAACACACACACACACATGCATATAGATACAGGCATGGCTGGGCTTGGTGGTTATGATATTTATTTCACAACCACGCTGTTTCAGGTTCAGTTGTACTGCATGCCACCTTGGGTGTGTGTCTTCTACTATAGCTCTGGACTGACCGATTAGTTTTGAGTGAATTTTGTGGATGTAAAATGTCTGGAAATCTGCCAAATACATACTTGCATGCAAGTATACATGTATACACACGTGTGTGTGTGTGTGTGTGTGTGTGTGTATTTCTATATGCTTACCCACCCCAACACTCGACAGCTGCTGTGGGTTTGTAACTTAGTAATATAGTGGTTTAGTAAAAAGAAACTGACAGAATAAATTCCAGGTTTGGAAAGTACTGGATTTCTCTCCAATGACTCAAAACTGTGAAAGAATATCAAAATATGATAAAATGAAATAAAATAAGATATATCTACGAAGCAATGTAAGTGAAGCAAATTTCAATTTAAAATGCAAAGGAAATATTTCTCAAATCATTTGACTTGGATCTAGATAAATTTTGAGTTGCAGTTGATATTTGCATGATAAATGTTAGACTATAATTGTAAACAGTCATATCAGGATATGAATTATGTCTGGTAGTTAATGATGTTAGAAATCAGTTATTACATCCATGACAGATAACCTATGCCATAAGTCTACTGGCTATATGCAATTATATTTTAATTCATGTCTTGGAAATATGTGTAAAATTAATATTAGTTGATATAATGCCAGTGTTTTCATGCTTGTTTGTGTAAACTAATAATGAAACCAAATTGAATTTGAAAACCTCATCATGACTCTGAGATATGAATATTACTTATTTTAAGGTAAATTTGACAACTATTCATTACTTTCTAATGTCATTAAATTTTGTTATACAATCTTTCCCCTTGTAGAACTCATAAACTAAATGGTGCCTTCACTAGAACACACCAATGTCAAAACTATCTTGAAAGTTAAATGGTACCTTTCATCATTTGGCTAATTCTCAAAAATTTATTCCCTGAACCACAACTACTTGCTACAGATTCACCAATTCTTCTCTCTGCATTTTCAGTTACAACTACAACACTTTCTTCTTCCTTGGACAAGCAGGCTGAGCTTCATTCTACTCAAGTCTACTTAAAAGTTTTACCACTATTTATGTTGTCCCCCTAATGTATTGCAGCATAGGTTCACACACTAAACAAGTTGTACAGCATTCATCTCAACAGTGATAACCTCCTAAAATTCCATTCTTGTTAGAATAGTTTCAGACCGGCAAAAAGATCCGTTAATATTCAAACGGAATACCACATCAATAGTACTAGCCTTCAAAAATCATGGCTGTTGTTCTTCTTCTTACACTGATTGAACAATGGCTTTTCTGAAAAATTGCTTCTGCTTATTCAAACTATGTATGAGCTGTGGTTTCATCAGTGGGTTCTGCTCTTATGAACTAGCCACAGACACATCTCATCTGTTCAAGCCCATGTGGTATTACACATCATCCCTGAAACCATGCACTTTGCTTTGTTTTTCTTACAACAATTATATCACCCTACAGAATTCTTCCAAGGTTCATCTTCCACTACACACATCAGGTTTAAGAAGTTCAAGGTGAAATTGCAGTGACATCTATCTCCCCAGAATGGGAAGACCCATAGTGAGTTGAGCACTGCATGAAATTCTCCTACAAATAATTTTAAAATAGAAAGCATACTTCATGGAACCCATTCCGTGATAAATTCGTCCTACACAAGCTTCCTTGATAACAAAAGATTTCTTCCATTCATTATGGTTTATACTACTACATCAGCAAAATTTTATGATTTGCTTTCAACCAATTCCTGGTCATAATGTCCATAAATTTCATTCATGCTATTTATTTATTGTTAAACTTGCAAGATGAAAATATTTTTCTACTTCACTTTACAGAAGTTACTGCAAGTTAGAGGTGCCAATCATCTCAAGGAGCAGCGTTTCTGTAAATTACACTTTTTCTTGATTCACACTCTATATGCATAACATGCTACTAGAATAGCAAGACATTGTTTGCTTATATTGCACATGGAAAAATCTCCCACAGCTTGCATAGACCAAGTGCAAAACCTCAAAACTATAACCAAATTAAAACAAACAGTATAAAGCATGCAGGTATACATATAATATACTATGTATTTATATATATATATATACGTGTGTGTGTGTTTTTGTGTGTGTATATGCATATATATATATACATATATATATATATACATTTCTATGTTTCTTTGTGTGCACATGTTTGTGTGTGTGTGTGTACTCCTACTTGTGTGGTGTGTATAAATAAAGAGAAAGAAACAAACAAAGAAAGAAAGAGAGAGAGAAATACCATATTCCTTTAAATATATTATTGGCTGAATAGACTCCATTCAATTTAACCATTTAAAAATGTCTCTTGTTAACTTGCTATATTAAATAAGGTAGCTATCTAATTTGCTTCAGAGTTTTGTTCAGTACTAACACAACTTGAAGCACATTAGTAACAATGAAAGATATCAAAAAATGTCTTCACTAGTATTTAGATTGAGTTATAGGAACTGTTTGTACTCATGAGTGTGCACATATATATATATATATATATATATACTTTCTTTGAAATTGATACGTGTCATTCAATTAAATAATAATATAAATAATATACATATGCATATATATGTGTGTATATAATGTGCTTCAGAGCGTTCAAGACATACACACTTCACGTCTGGCTGTACAGCCTTTTTGTTTGTTTATTTCACCGTTTCATTTTCCTGTCTTGTTTTCCGTCCACCACTACCCTCCACGAAAACAATTTAATTTGTGTTCGTGGGAAGAACCATTTTAACGATGCGTACTGCCTTAATTCTTCGAAACGCCAGAGTTTTAATGGTGGCAGCTGATGAAGGGGATGTTTCTATGTGGCCTGCCTGTTTGTTGCACCTTGTTTACCATTTTGTCCTTGTTCTTTTGCCACGTCATGTACCCAGTTATGTATCTATATGTACATGTAGATGAACGTATATACATACATGTACATATATATATGCATATACTCATATATTGTTTATATATATATATATATATATATATATATATATATATATATATATATATATATATATATATATATATTTATATATATATATATATATATATATATATATTTATATATATATATATATATATATATATATATATATATATATATATATATATTTATATATATATATATATATATATATATATATATATATATATATATATATATATATATATATATATATATATATACACATACACACATATATATTTTATTTATATTATTATTTAATAGAATGCCATGCATCCATTTCCAAGTGGGATTATCTTAACTTTTTTGATACGACTCTACTCTATACATTTTTCTCCATCATCCTTCTCTGATTCCCTTTTTCTCCCTTCACCATTTTCTGTCTGTCTTTTTCTCTCTCTCTCTCACTCTTCCCTTCCCCATCTTTTTTCTTTTCTCTCTCTCGTTGCTCAGATGTGACTATCGTCCATCTTTCTTTTCCTACACGACGTTCTAAGGTCTGGACATTTTCTATCTCTCCCTTCTATCTTTTCTCCTTTCAAAGAAAATATTTCTTCCAGCATTCACTATTTCCCCCCCCCCCGTTCTGGTCTAACGACCCTCCTTGCTCCTGTTCAGTTTCCTTGTATGTTTCCACTGTCCTGGTTTTTGTTCCCAAATTTGACCCTTCATAAAATCCAAAATTTTTTTGGAAGTTATGGGAGCAACTGTCTTCAAAGACTCATATTATCATTGAATGCTCAAAATGAGGAGTAGATAGACAGCCGACAACTAATGAAGAATCGTTCTTTGCATTACTTGTTCTCTTTTCAATTTTTCTCTCTCATTGTCTGCGTATTAAGTCACACATTTTCGTACTTCATGTTGTTACAGTTGGTGACGTCCTGTACCCATATATGCATGCATATATATATATATATATATATATATATATATATAAGTAAAACCAATCACCACATTAAAGTGGCTGTTCCATGTTAATAATAGTTTAACCCCAGGCAGATCTTCCGCCACTTTGAAGTGGGCATTGTCTTTACTTGTTAGTATAGTTACTACTCTGATCTCTTCTTGAGATTTTACAACTGGCTATTTTGCTTATACATATATATATATATATATATATATATATATATATATATATATTAGAATTTAAAATGCAGGTGCAGAATCCTAGAATATTCATTAGTATTGAGCCTGGAAAAGTACAGAACAAGTAATAAACCTTGCAAAGACAGGACAAAAAGAAAAAACTTAAGATATTGCTGCTGAAGTTAGAATTTAAAAACTAAAATAGTAATAAATGACCTTTTATATATTTTTTTTACTTGAATGTTTAAATTAGAATATGCAAGAAGCTATTTATTTTCAATTTTAGTGGAAAGACGAATTGCCTGCAAGTTTACACGTTAAAAATCTAATATTACACATTTATATATTTTAAAAATCACATAATAGCAGTTTAACTAAAACTGACAATTATAGCCCCTAAATTGTTTTAATAAAATCTAGAGTCACTTCTACTTGTAGTGCACCAATTCAGATGCCTCAGTTACTTGTTATTTAAATAATCAAAACTTTGTTGACAACTTTCTAACCACTTAAATGTATGCAGCTTGTTGTTAAAATATATAACTGTGCACTAAAGTTTTAAATGCTTTTAATGAATGAACACTAATATTTGACTTTTAAAATAAATTTTAATACTCTTTACTCTTTACAGAGGCTTTAATGGATAGAGAAATAAGAAGTTGCTTTTTTTTTTTTTTTTTCATATAATATTTTGTTAGGTGTGCCAATAGCATAGCCAAAATAACCAACTTATTTATGAAACATCTTTTTCTTTATATTCTAAGCTGTAATATAAATATTGTATCTAAAAGATATTTATATTATCTATTATTGCTAAATATCATTTCTAATTATTTAAACATTCTTCCTTCACCATTCCAATAATGATGTTACTGATTAAATATGCCTTGCAATGCTTCATTTCAGATCAACAATGCTTTGAAATACAGAAGGCATCCAAGAATTCCAAAGACCATTAATTTGTACTGCAAAAGCTAAAAGTACAGTAGATTACATTAAATTCTTTTTCACTCTACAGCTTATGAGTTACTTCATTTAATTTGGGCATTTGATGGTGATCTTTCTCAGTTAGTTTATCGATGGTTATGATAAAATTGCCCCAGATACACACTTGACATTCAGCTTCCAAACAACAACAATTGGTGCAACCCAGTCGCCATAATTGATCAATTCTAATATACTTTCTAGTACTTCCAGTTCCAATTCTTCCATTACCAATTCAGCTTTTGAAAATGGTAATGGACTGTATTCTAAGAAATCAATTTTGCACCTATATATAGTCAAACTGTGACCTGTATTCCTGTGCAACAGCCAGAGAGCATAGCAAAAATACTTTGGAATATTTAGCACATAAATTGATCTATTTTTATTCAAGTCAGTTGATTTATCAATATAATTAATATCAGAAATATTGTTAATAGACAGTGACATATTAAATGCTTTAACCAGTTCATTCTGAATAAATGTGATCCAATTTCACAAATGATAACAATAGATTATAACTTTCATGCCCGTTTATTTCCAATTTTAATATTTAATAAGCATTTTCCTTTAATTGGTATATTCTTATTATAATAACCATTTCATTTACCAATAAAGGTTCTAATGATATTGATTCAATAGTTTATATGTATTTAAATCAATCAAGATTTTAGTCACAATGGTATCTAATTCAAATTTAATCAACAGAAGTGAAGTATATTATTTCTGATATTTTCATACAAACTTTTATCAAATATTTAATTCGCTTGATTCTCATATACATCTAATAAGCTTATTAGCCTGATGACAGTAATTTTATAATTAAATTTATAGCATTTTATCAAATTATTGTTGTTTTTGCTGCTACTGCTGCTGCTGCTACCGCCACTACTACTACGACTGCTGCTGCTGCTGCTGCTGCTGCTACTACTACTACTACTACTACTACTACTACTACTACTACTACTACTACTACTACTAGGGTGGTGGTTTGTAGAACCATTAGGGTTTCAAACAAAATACACCACAGTTTTTATTTTGATTATGTTCTGAATTTAAATATGGCTGAGGACAGCTTTGTCTTTCATCATTTCAGTGTTGATAGAAATAAACTTCTAGATAAGTATTGAGGTTGATGGCATCAACTAGACTCTTTAGAAATTATCATCATTATTATTATGCTGTTTACATTATTGTTAGTCTGTTATATTCGAGTTCTTCCAAGTTTCCCAGAAACTTCAAGCAACACCAAGTAGAACATCTTACTAGGGGAGTTATTTATGATTAGCAATGATACACTGTAGGGGAGAGAAGACCAGATTCTGAGAACTAAGCTTCTGTTAAATCTGTTTAAAATTCCGATTTTGAAAGAGCTTTAAGGGAATCAGGTATTTTCAGATCGACAGTGTTTGCCTTAAGATGTAAGCAGTATCCATGTAATCAATTTTTTTGTTGTTCTGATACTTTGGTGTTTCCTGGTATTTGATCATAGTGCTTAAGAGTGCCAATTGATATTGTCCTCAAAGCTCTGATGATCACATACACATTTGTACTTAGAAGCCACATTCCTGAGGCCTCTATTTCAAGGATTTTGTATTTACTTAACTTGCCAAGTAGTTTTACAGAAGAGTTGCAGTCTGCTAGGATTGAAATATCTAAATGCAGGCATTTTTTGTCAATGTGATTTTTTTTACCTCAACATTATTTTTGGTCATTAGCATGGTGGACAAAATGCTTGGTAGACTTTCATCTGTCTTTGTATTCTGAGTTCCAAATCTGCTGAAGTTGACTTTGACTTTCATCATTTTGAAGCCAATGAAATGAGTGCCAGTTGATAACTGGAGTTGGTGTAAGCCCTTTACACCCAAATTGGAGGCCTTGTGCCAATTGTGGAAGGAATTATTATTATTATTGGTGAGAGAGCAGTGCATGCCATTAAAGTGATACTGGAGTACAAATATACAAAGCCCAATATACCCATCATGACTACCTGTCTGATAAGGGTACACCAGGCACATGCATCACAACCATATGTGCATGACATGGTTAGCTCATATCAAGATAAACAGCATATGACCATGCAGGTGGAGCCTAGTCAGAATTTTCTTCAGGTCGAGTAGCCCATCCCACTGAAAAGATCCCTGAATAAGAGTTGTTTAAGGATGTTGAACAAAACACCCATGTTTCCAAAGGTGAATTATTCAAACCCCAAAGAATTCTTTTCAACACATGGCTATGATTTTTCTCTGCTACTTCTGCTCATGATCAGAGATGCACATATCATCAGCTATTAAGGGACATGCTCAACAACTGGTTAAGGTCAAACAACTGACAAGAACATCTGTGGCACTGAGCAGAATACTATTATTATTATTATCATTATCATTATTATTATAATTATTATTATTATTATTATTATTATTTGATACCCTACATACCTCCAATCATTGATCAATTTTTCTGTATGGATTAACTTTTTTTATTCTTGTATGTTAGCTGGTAAAAATCGTAGCACCTGTATTTCTCTGGGCCAGCCTTATCACAATCCCTGTCAGGCTGAACCTCCCTGAGAACAAAGTTAGTGGTACACATGTCTGTGGAGTGCTCAGCTACATGCACATTAATTTTACAAGCAGATTGTTCCGTTGATCAGATCAACCAGAACCCTCATTGTCATAAGCGATGAAGCACCAGTTAGTTATCTCTATATAATCAATATAACAGTCTTTGAAGCCTTTCCTTTGATTACTTAATTTTGTATTATTTTCATTTGATTTTTGATTAAGCATAATTTTCGAAATACTTTTGATATTATTTGACAAAATTTTAGAAATATCATTAAGTCAATAACATTGTACCACTAAATGAATGTTTGGCTTCTTCAGACTGAACAACAAATTTTGATACATCCTTGAGTCAAGGAATTTTGTCATGAAGACAATCAAGCTATAATTCACGGTTTCATAAATATCCCAAATCAGTCAAGTATTGGGCAATTAATATCATCATTTGATTGTCCAGTTTTCATTAGACATAGGTGAAATTCATATAACACAATCCTAATATAAAGGTGCTTCTTAAAATGATAGGTTAATTTTATTGATAGTTCTTTATAAGACATTTTGTCTGGTTCTTCAGCACTGAAGAGTTGTCTTATCAGCTCATCACTTATCTATCTATGACCATACTTTGGTCTCTGTTTAAAGTCATCTACATTGTTGACTTTGAGATACCCATTGTAACATTCAAGATATATTTCCTAATTATTCAAAGTAGTATACTAACCCTACCAGTT
Organism: Octopus bimaculoides; assembly: GCF_046866305.1. Classification (NCBI taxonomy): domain Eukaryota; kingdom Metazoa; phylum Mollusca; class Cephalopoda; order Octopoda; family Octopodidae; genus Octopus; species Octopus bimaculoides. Next base: position 33,826,397 of record NC_142945.1, on the reverse strand, counting down.
ATGTGGGAGACAGGGGTTTATTTCCTCATGTGGGAGGCAAAGGGATTATCTTAAGTGCAGGCAGGGCTGTGTGATGAGTAGTTTGCTTCTCAACCACACAGTTCTGGGTTCAGTCCCACTGCATGGCACCTTGGGCAAGTGTCTTCTACTCTAGCCACAGACTGACCAAAGCCTTGTGAGTGGATTTGGTAGACAGAAACTGAAAGAAGCCCATCATCATAATCATCATTGTCGTTGTCATTTAACGTCTGCTTTCCATGCTGGCATGGGTTGGATGGTTTGACTGAGGGCTGGCAAGCCAGAAGGTTGCACCAGGCTCCAATCTGATTTGGCAAAGTTTCTACAGTTGGCTGCCCTTCCTAATGCCAGCCACTCTGAGTGTGTAGTGGATGCTTTTTATGTGCCACTGACATGAGGGCCAGTCAGGCAGTACTGACATCAACCACACTTGAATGGTACTTTTTACATGCCACTGGCACGGGAGCCAGTCAGGTGGCAAGAGCAATGTCATGCTTCAATGGTGCTTTTTATGTTCCACCAGCATGAGACCAGTCAGGTGGCACTGGCATCAACCACACACAAATGGTGCTTTTCATGTGCCACCAGCATGGGTGCTAATCAAGTGGTACTGCCATCGGTCACAACTATACCTTCACTTGACTCAACAGGTCTTCACAAGCACATTTTATTGCCCAATGATTGAAGGGTACTCTTAAATGGACCGGTTATTCTGCATTGTCATAGGCCATGGTTACGGTTTCACTTTGCTTGCCGGGTTTTCTCAAGCATAGCATATCTCCAAAGGTCTCAGTCCCTTCTCATCACCTCCATGAGACCCAACGTTCAAAGGTCGTGCTTTACCAGCTCATCCGAGGTCTTCCTGGGTCTACCTTTTCCACAGGTTCCCTCAACTGCTAGGGTGTGACACTTCTTCACACAGCTGTCCTCATCCATAGACAACACATGACCATACCAGTGCAGTCATCTCTCTTGCACACTACATCTGAGGCTTCTTATGTCCAACTTTTCTCTCAGGCTGCTTACACTCTGTCGTGTATGCACACTGACATTACACATCCAGCGAAGCATACTAACTTCATTCATTGCAAGCTTACACATGTCCTCAGCAGTCATGGCCCATGTTTTACTACCATGTAGCATGGCTGTTTGCATACATGCGTCATACAGTCTACCTTTTACTCTGAGCAAGAGGCCCTGTGTCATCAGCAGAGATAGGAGCTCTCTGAACTTTACCCAGGCTATTCTTATTCTAGCAGCAACTCTCTCAGAGCATCCATCCCTGCTACTGACCTGGTCACCTAGGTAATGGAAGCTATCAACTACTTGTAGTTGTTCCCCTTGACATATGACGGAAGTTGTTTTCTGCACATTTTCAGTGTTTATTGCCCCTGAGAATTTGCCTCGCACAAAAACTATCTTCCCAGTTGATATTGCTGGACCTCTTATTTGTCCATAGCTTACAGCAGGTACATCTTATGGAGTTTCTACCTACGCCTTTTCTACAGATCAAGCAGGGCCATCTACCTGAAGGGATTTGTGGTTTGTCTGCCTTCTTACTTATAAGACCTTGGTTTTTGCTAGATTGGCTCTAAGGCCTTCGATTCTAATCCTTGTTTCCACACCTGAAACTTCTCCTCTAGTTCTGATAGTGACTCAGCTATTAGAGCAAGGTCATCAGCATAGCGAAGCTCCCAGGAGCATCCCGTCTTGAATTCCTCTATTATTGCCTGGAGGACTATGATGAATAAGAGCGGGCTGAGGACTGATCCTTGGTGGACTCTACCCCTACCCAGAATTCTTCACTGTCCTCGTTGCCAACCCTCACCTTACTGACAGCATCCCTTTACATGGCTTGTACAGCTCTCACTAATCACTCATCTATCCCTAGTTTTCACCTTGATCACCAGATGAGAGATCAGGGAACCCTGTCAAAGGCTTTCTCCATGTCAACAAAAGCCAGGTACTGAGGTTTATCTTTGGCTAGGTATTTCTCCAGCAGCTGTCTTGCCAGAAATATCGCATCAGTAGTGCTTTTCCGTGGCACAGACCTAAATTGCATCTCATTTAAACTGACTCTCTCCCTTATTAGTTGGGCTATGACCCATCCCCCACTACCACTTGATAACCAGTGTTGATTTGTTTATATCCCTGCAACTTAGCAATTTGAATAAAAGAATCTGGTAGAATAGGACCAGGCTGTACTTACATATAGACAGATGCACTTGACAGTGTGGAGATGCGTATGAGTGTGTGTTAGAGAGGGAAGAGAGAGAGAGAGAGAGAGAGAGAGAGAGAGAGAGAGAGAGAGAGAGAGAGAGAGAGAGAGTCTAGCCAAAATAAAATATGCTACATGAAATATAACAATAAGGCTTGAGGAAGAACGTACTGGGGTTGATTTGCTCAACTAAACCTTTAAAAGTAATGTTCTAGCATTGTAATGACTGAAACAAGCAAAAGATAAAGATGATTGAATTTCTGAAAAACAGAAGCTCTAGTAGTAGATTTAGTCAAGCTAGGCTATAGGCTAATAATGGTTTTCTGAAATATAGCAAACATATTTTGCACTTATATATTATAATGTCATTTCTACTGACTGCATTTCGTAGTGTAGTTGTGACTTTATACAAATGACATATTAGTTCTACTGTTATCATGTATTTCTAGTCAGTTAAAAAATTTTGCCAATGAGAGACTAATGGTTTGTGAGCCTATATTTTGGCTATTTAAACAGAAGAAAATTGCTGTCTGCTTCTAACTTTCATTTAGCTGTCACTGGCAGCCATATGTAAATAGTCTTTTATTCACTCTTACTAGCACTTCACTTCTACTTTAACTTGCCAGAATAAATTCTACCAGTGTGAAAATACCAAAGTTTTCTTTTTACTGCTTCTTATTATCTGCTAGTAAACATTTTAACTTCACAAACATGATTATACATACATGCACACACGCGCACGCACACACACACACACACACACACACACACACATACACCACACACACACACACATACACACACACTTACACACACACATTTTCTTTAACAGCAAATTTTGTAAAACACAAAAATATATATATTTAAAAAATATATTTATGTAACTTTGTGTTGACTGATGTTGTAAATTAAGAGCTGTTAATTTCCATGTACCATATTTTAAAGTTGTACTCACAAACCATCTGCTGTGTATATGCTTATTGCATTATTCTACGAACATGATCAAAGGAGGTCTATTTGTAGTTATCAAGAAAGAAATAAAATAAAATTGTATATAATTCAAAATCATTATCTCTAAAGTCAGCCCTTTAATTTCCTACAAAGTATTCCCATATTTGTGAATCTGATGCCATTTCAATAAATTTTAACTAGACAGGCTTTGTAGTCCAGATTTGTGTAATATTATGTTGAGAAAAATCATCAAAATTATATGGACAAAGAAATAATCTATCAAAATTATTTACAGGTGTAAGCATGGATATTTTGATTAAGAAGATTGGTTGTGAGTTCAGTTCCACTGCATGGTATTTGGGTAGGTGTCTTCTGTTATAGTTCCTGTCTGATCAATGCCTTCAGAGTGAATTTGAAAGATGGAAACTGTGTGGAAGACTATCACATATATATGTGTCTTTGTGTGTGCATACTTCTCTCCCAATTGCTTGACAACCAGTGCTGATTTGTTTATGTCTCTATAACGTAGTAGTTTGGCAAAAGAGACTGAAAGAAAGATTACCAGACATTAAAAAAATAAGTACTGAAATCAATCTTTTGACTAAACCCCAAAGGCAGTACCCCCAGCATGGCTAAAGATAAAGATATAATAAGTTAAAAATATAAAACAATGGCTACAAGTCAATATAGTAGAACTATGAAATTATTGCTACTGAGGCTATTTTGACAAATAATAATTTTAGTTATCTTATTTCCGATGCCATTTGTTGCAGCAACATTTTTAGTGTAAACACTTTCATAGTTATTAGATATAGCAATAATGTACGGAGATTTTGAACCAAAGTAATTCTTCTAGAAGTCATTATTCTCAGCTGGAATACAACAGCTCACAAAATAATGCTAGAGTGTGATTGCTTACATAAGGATTATCCACCAACTTTATCCCACTGGAGATTCATTTAGAAGTGCTGTACCTACATATAGATAGATGCACTTGACAGTATATTGATGTGTATGAGTGTGTGTGAGAGAGAGGGGAGAGAGAGAGGGAAAAAGATAGAGAGGGAGAAAGAGAGGGAGAAAGATAGAGAGGGAGAAAGACAGAGAGGGAGAAAGACAGAGAGGGAGAAAGACAGAGAGGGAGAAAGAGAGAGAGAGTCTAGCCAAAATAAAACATGTCACATGAAATATAACAATAAGTTTATAAGTCTGTTTAACAATTGTGAGTTTGCATGGTTTTGTTTCAGTTTTATGTGTGTTTATTTTCAGAAATGCAAAATATCTTTTATACTTCACTAAAATTTTTTGAGTTTCCTTGCCAAAATGTTATATTGTACAGAATAAAGATTATATTTCAACTTAAGGAACAGAGAAGTATTCACAAATAAACTGAATACCAGTTTTTTATTTCCTTTACTTCTTGCAGAAGTCCGCAACAGCTTATAAGGATTTTGTGAAAATAAGGTAAAGAAAGGATTACCATGCTGCAAAAACTGGACAAAGTACCAAGGATATAGGACAAAATTCAAGTGTTGAAAATACAACAGTAAATTAGTAAATTATTACGAGTCTATATTACTGAGATGAAGAAGGCACTAAGGCAAATCACAGGACAACTGAAGATGGTTGGAGTGTACAACAGCCAAAACATAGTGAAGGCAACAATGAAGATGAGGACACCACTTCAACTAATATAAACGGTGTACATAGTAAGTTATTGTTGCTTTAATATTTCTATAATATGAAAAGAATACATTGTATATTAAATATAAATGATTGGGTCATCAGAATACCTGATGACAGTGTGGTTTGTATTACTTTGCCCAATGTTTTGCCTGTAGACAAGCCATGTAATATATATTGTTGTAATAAGGACAACAATATAGTAAACTGTAAGTGGCAGTATTGCTCTAAGAGAATAATTAGTCAGAGGTAAACATTCAGATAAAAAAAAAAAAGAATTAAAAAGATGAATGCTAGCATATAATAAGTCAAGAAATTTTAATTATTTAAAATTTCATCCTTAGTACAAAGAAAACAATTATCTTAAAGAATAACTCTGGTTTAAAATTAACTATGTTAGCTGCAGTGTTGAATTCATGTGCTCCCATAACTGTAGCCGGAGGACTTCATTTAGCCAAGATTCAACATATGAGGACGAATCTGTCGTTCACATATCTAAAATTTATTAGCTTATATTGATGTCTAATATTAGCACAAGTTACAAATTAGAGGGATAATTGAGGAAGTGAATTACTTATTTCATCAACTTGAGATAAGTCAAAGCCAACTTGCATCAGAATTAAACTTATAATACAAACAGACTTAAGTATATAGTATTCCAGCATTTACCAATTCATATTTAATCTTTTTGTGAAGGAACATTTTAAGTAAAATAGACTTTGAGAAAAAAATGTGCCCAAAACTTTCATTATGTCAGATTTGAAAGAATTCTTATTTCAGTTCTTCTTCAGTTCTATCAGCACACTAATATAGTTGATAAGAACATTAGAACACTGCATGATAAATAATTGTGTGATTGTTCCCTTGATAAGTACATCTGACATCATATACACGATTTACAAGAAAAATAACCCACCAGAAATAAATAAAATCAGATAAAATGATGTCAATAGATTGAATTTCCTTTCCTTCCCCAATGGTTTAAATTTCAAAGTAATAAAACTGTTTTTATTAACCAAAATCAGAAAGGAGGATATTTTTTCAAAACTAAAATTTGAACTCGTATTGAAAATCAATAAAAAACAAAGGTTTTATTGATCCGAATTTGAATTTCCCTTTGTATTTTAAGTTCCTCTTTCATGATCACTCTTTAAAAATATTTGCTTCATTTCCTCCTTATTCTCTACTCAGTTTCAATCTAGAAAAGCATCTTCTCAGTTTTTTTGCCATTTGAAAATATAATAAACAATGATGTCTTTCTATACAATGATTGTTTGCCCTCCATGTATGTTGTTATATTATGATCTAAAGTACTTGGCTTCAAAGGAAATTTCCAACTCTAATGCTCAGAGTTGATATATATTTTAAAACATTATTTGGTATTATCTTGTTTCACATAAAGGAATTTAGATGTTCAAACTATATACAATAGGATTAGATACCACTTGTATACAATAGAACTGCATAGTAAAAGCATATCATTGATTTTTAGTCAGGAGTGAGAGGCATGTATTCTGGTATACTAGGTGAGTGTTGTACACCCAGAAAATATGGTCAATTTTTTTTAAAATAATACTATTTTGCATTATCCTGATATACTCTGGTTGTAATTTGTATGTAATAACACACACGCTAAGACACAAAAATAAAAAAATAAAATTGAAGTCACATTTACACAAAGTACCTTAAATTTATATTTATATTTTTGAAACAAACATATGCCAGAGATTCGGTACAGTAGCACATACTATGACAACAACAACCATACCTAAAAACAGTGTGGTAAGTAGCTTGCTTACCAACCACATGGCTCTGGGTTCAGTTCCACTGCATGGCACCTTGGGCAAGTGTCTTCTACTATAACCTCAGGCCAACCAAAGCCTTGTGAGTGAATTTGTCAGATGGAAACTGACAGAAGTCTGTCATATATGTATATATGTATGTATGTATATGTTTGTGTGTCTGTATTTGTCCCTCCACCATCACTTGACAACCGATGTTGGTGTGCTTACATCCCTGTAACTCAGTGGTTCAGCAAAGCAGACCAATAGAATAAGTACTAGGCTTACAAAGAATAAGTCCTGGGGTTGATTTGTTCGACTAAAGGCGGTGCTCCAGCATGGCCGCAGTCAAATGACTCATACAAATAAAAGAATAGGAAAGAATAATAAAGTTAGACAACAAGAATATATGATGAATATAAATAGCAGAAATATATGACAGATATAGTTGGTGATGTAGTCTTAATGATGAGCATTTTTGACCAATTAAATTCTTACTCATGAAATTAAAATATATTTGGCTGTGTATTCCACTGACATGTCTAACCCTAATGCATTTTGTAGGTTAAATTATGCAACGTGACATGGCTGGCCACTTGAATTACAGGTACAATCTAATGAGAAAGAGGGATCAATCTCAGTATTGCACTGTACTTAACTTATTGACCTTGAAAAATGGAAGACAATGTTAACCTTATAAGGATTTCCACTGAGTGCTGGAGTGAATACAAGAAAGCATTCTATCCAACCTCTAATGATTTTGCTAATTTTCCACACAATTTAGGAGATAGAAGTATATAACATAGTTAAATCACAGTTATATATGATAGAATTAGATAACTGGAAAATACAATAGATTTAGATTTGTAGGAGTATACAAAAATATTGGGTCATCCTATAGATAATGCAGTTTTTTACACTTCTTTTATTTTTTAAAATTAAGATAAACAAAGTTCTTCTTTAATTTAAAACATATTCTCCTTCATTTTCTACAATGCTCTTTTATCTATCTGGTAGATTTGCAAGGCCTCTCTTCCAAAATTCACTTGGTCGTGATGAAAAATACTCCTTCAGTACTGTTCTGATCTTGTCTACAGAATTCATATTTTTTCCATCCAAAATGATTTTGAAGACTATGGAATAAATGATAATCAGATGGGGCAATGTCTGGCGAATATGGTGGGTAGGTCATCGTTTCCCATTCAAACTGCTCCAGCTTTTGGAATGTCATCCTCGCTGTATGTGGTCAAGCAGATGGAAGAACACCTTTCGTCTTGAAACCAAAGATGATCGTTTTTCTTCTAGCACTGACTTAAGCCACTCAAGCTGCTCACAGTAGATCTTCTTTGTTATCGTTTGCTTTGGGTCTAAAAGATCAAAATGGACTAAA